>NC_056739.1:1272750695-1272933195 GCF_019279795.1 Protopterus annectens
CACACACACACACACACATATACATATTCAGGTGCGCACACACACATTTATCAGTAAAATTAGCAACAGTAATGAAAGGAAGTGTAAATGTATTTATGTATGTATGTGTGGGTTTATATATATATATATATATATATATATATATATCTGTGTGTATATATATATATATATATATATATATATATATATATATATATATATATATTTATATATACACACATACACACACACACATCAAGTAAAAGATGTGCAAACTATGCCAAATGATGCAGGGAAGAACTGTGGGAAAAACTTCAAAACTACAGCACACAGGTAGTCCAAAAACATATTTAGTGATAAATCCGTTCTTTTGTCTCATAATAGACTTGCGACTGAGATTGGTGCTGGGATTTTGGTGTTTATGTGTGTATTTGAATGTATTTACATGTTTCTACATTTGTGTTGTAGATATCCATACTTTAATACTTGTTTCCTTGATATGGTGTTAGCTCTCCCAATGGCACTTTCTTGTATTTAACCTGTGAAAAGTTATTGTATTCTGCTTTCAATTTGTTAAGTCTTTTTGAAGAGTTCAGGTTTTACAATCCTATAATTTGTCTAGCAGGGAACCTCTATTTTAGGTTGCTTGCATGAAGGCTATGAAATGCAGCATTGTAGTTAATAATAGGTCAGATAAGTGAGGTATAATGTGTTACAGTTATTTCACTAGCGTGATTAGAGCTGTCCTTTAGACTAAGATTGGTTACAGAATACACTTTTCTGACTTTGGTAAATGCACACTGGTCAAAGTTTAAACAATTTTCTTTTATTGTCTGTATAACTTTAATGATGACATTTTATGGTTTGTCAGTTCATTTTGTAATCATGATTTCTTCTTTTTGTTAGAATTCATGATATGTTTAATGACATTAAATATATGGCCACTACTGCTTTGCCAAGTGCCATTGTTACTGACAAATTGGATGACATTTGGTGCCTTTTGTTGAAGTAATTGGTACCACTTTGCAGTCATCAGTATTTTTGGTTATCATACCCATTTTTCGCTTTTAACTGCGGTGGTGGTGCTGCGGTAGCGTTGTCGCCTCACAGTAAGACGTTGTCCTGCTTGATTCTCAGCTAAAGCGTCTTCTGTGTGGAGACATGCGTGAATGGGTGTACCTTCGTTGAAAGTTGTGCGTCAGAGCTGGCAGCTCTGTACGTAAAAATCTACTGCCAATCATTAGAGGACCGGAGTTCCGCTGTGGCGACCCCTAAACGGGAAAAAGCCAAAAGATACAACAACCCATTTTTCGCTTTTATATCTGAGCAGAATAGTTTGAAAATAAGTGATGCAGCATATAGCCCCATGGGACACCACTGGAAACCACCATTGAGGTAGATATGTAAACTCAAAAATCCTGCATTATTTTGCCCTGATGCTTAATCAGTGATTTGCATGATTTATTTATGTATTTATTTTGACATTTGTTCACTGGTATGTCCGACTGAGCCAAAACCCATTTTCAGAAGAGGCCCGGGGAGAAAAGCTTCTTACAGAACACTTGTAATTGCAGATTAAAGTAAATTGTTCATATTTCATTACATACATGGAAAGCCTTGTATATTGCTAATACCGGATAACATGGAAAGTCTGGGTTACAGTACAGTAATTTGTAAATCATCAGACGATAAGCTAGTTGCGATCAAAAATCTATGGTTGTTGTTAGAATATAGAACTTTGGATGTTAGGTAGAATGGTTAGAAGACTCAAGGAAATACTAGTGCTAGTAAGAAAAGAAATAGATTCAACCTAATGGAGTAAATGAGAACAGTTTATAAGCACAATGAAAATGAAATGAGTAAGTAGAGTGAAGTGTTAGAAGAGAGTTAGGTTGTTCTATTCCATAAGAAGATCCATGAGTTCAACAGGGTTTCCTTTGGAAACATAGAGATCTTATGTTCAGTGGAAGTTTGTTCCAAGCTAAGGCAACTGTGTAGCTGTATAACTGTTGGCTGTTCATTTGAACCTGTAGATGTCTAAGAGGGATTGGTCAGAGCTTCTGAGTGAGCAGTTTGGACTATAAAAGGAGATGAGGGAGGAGATGTTGGGGCAGTTGGAATGTTTGTTGAGGATGGAGTGAACAAGGAGCAATTGAATTTGTAGGAGTTGATGGGGAAATTTGAGATACCTAAGGGTTTTGAGAGAAAGGCAGTTGTGAGAGTTATAGGGCTGAGTTGCTGCAAACCTAGCAGTTTAGTTGTAAGCGAGTTCAAGCTTAGTCTTTAGTGAGGATTATAAGTTGGTCTAGATTGGAGAGGCATAGCGTAAAGGAAACTTGGAGGAAGGTAAGCATAGGCAAGGTAGAGTCTAGAGTCCTTGGTGAGGAATTTTTATTTCTATAAAGCAAGCACAATTGTTGGTGAGTTTTCTTATTACAGTTTTGGATGAGCAGAGCAAATTTGAGTTGATCATCAATGATTACACCTAGTAGGTTGGTATGAGTTTCAATGTTAATGACAGTGTTGTCGAGTGATGTGATAGTAAATGTGGGTTTAAGATGATAAAGGGATTTAGGAAGGAATAAAAGGAGTTTTTTTTTTTTTTTTTAGGATTGATAAGTTAACCATTTTTCAACCGAGTTGAAGGAGTTTTGAGTTAGTGAGTGGAGGTCTGAGAAGGTATCTGAAGTACTGATGATGGTGGAATTATCTGCATATTTTATAAGAGAATATTGAGAGCATGAAGTGTGAAGATATTAATAGCAGAGGTCCAGGGTGAGAAGGAAGAGAACCATTTAACAGTCTGCTATCTGTTGGTGAGGTAGCTTGAGAACCAATTGAAAGTAGAAGTAGAGAGGCTAAGATGAGACAGTTTTGTGAGGAGCTTAAGGCGGGAGACAGTGTCAAAGGATTTGGAGAGTAAAAAATAGACAGGAGGCTGTAGTTGTCTGCTGCTTGTGAGATAGTTTGAGTGAAGGAAATTAGAGCAGTAGTCATACTTTGGTTAGGTCAGAAGCCATGTTTGGTAGGAGTGAGTAGGTTTTTCTGAAGAAGATAGACCATAAGTTGTCTGTAAAGGCATTTTTCTAGTATTTTTGAGAGGGGGAAACAGAATAGCTATGGGTCGGTAGAGTGTCTTTCCTTGTGGATTGGTATAGTGTAGAATAGTTTCCAGATGGGTGGGGACAGTAGATTCTTGGATTGATCGATTTATTTAGGATAGAGACAGGGTAGGCTGTAGAGGTAGCGGCAAGTTTTGGAAAGTAAGGTAGTAGATTATCAGCTGAGGGGGAGCATGATTTTATGTAGGTAGTGGGAACAGGATTGAGTGAGAAGGTAGGTTTAAGGTCAGAGGGAGGTGGGATTACAGAGGTTAGAGAAGTTTCCATTCTGGGTTAATTTGCTGATGGATTTAATGAAATAAGATTTAAGAATGGTGCCGATTTCTAGTGGAGAGATGTTGGGACAAGGGTTAGGTGTATTAGGGTTTGTCTTCCAGAACTATTTGGTATTATTGTGTTGACTTGATTGAGGCTCAAGATGTTTTTTTTTGTTGATATTGACATGTTTTTTACTGAGGTTTTGGAGTTCCTTATAATTTTGTTGTGCATGTGGGATTTGGATTTCTGCCAGTTTTTTTCCAGACATCGTTTCTCTTGAGCATTAGAGAAGCATGTGGACTGTGAAAGCCAAGGTACAAAGATAGATTTTACTCTAGTTTTGCTAGGGGGAGCTAGGGAGTTTAGGATTTATATGAAAATGTAGTTGAATTTGTGTACTGTGTCATCTAGGGGTAGGTGAAAAAGGAAGGACCAGTTTATGGAGGAGAATCTGTCATTAAATATATGTCAGGGTTAATGTTAGAGAGAATCCGACATTCTTTGTATTTGTGAGGTCTACAGTGTTGTAGGGAGAATCTTAGAATACATGTGGGAGAGTGGTCACTTAAAGAATCAGTTAAAGATTTGGAGTTATGGTAGGAGTTTGGATTGGAGAGAAGGATCCAGTCCAGTATAGAACTTGAGTTGTTTGTCTTGCTAAAGTGGGTAGGGGTTGTGATGAGCTGTTTGAAGCCGTGTAGATTTATGCTAGCGTTAAGGGAGTCAGAGTTTAGGGTTTGCCAATTTATGTTGGCATCACCTAGTATGATAGTTTTGTTAGATATGGAGTGAGTCATCCAGGAGAGAACATCTGAGTGTGGAGATATTATTGCCAGGGGGGTATAGATATCAACAAGTTTAAGTTTCTTATGATTGCTGAGTTTGCAGTTTACTATTAAAAGTTCTGGGGAGGGGTGAAAGTTTGGAAGTGTTATGGACAGGGGATAGGTTAAGTTGGTTCGAGTAAAGTAGAGCTACACCTCCTCATCTTTTGTGGGCTCTATCTAAACAGAAGATATTATATTTGGGGGTGGGATTTCTTTGCTAGTATTGTGGGGTTTAAGACAAGTTTCAGTGAGAGTTACTACATCAGGAGTGTGTTGGCTAATTTATAAGTGGAATTCACTGACTTTATTAAGAATGCTGTGTATATTCAGGGATGATAATGTCAGGCACTTGGAGGGGGAATTGGGGTGAGGGGATGGTGGGGGAGGTGAGTGTGCCTGGAGCAGATCTGCTCCAGTCCATCTACTTCAGTGCTTGGACTCTTCACCATATGTGACACATATTTCAGCATCCATGAAACTCTTCTAAGCTCAAATTCCTCCTCTTACTTTCATCATGCTTTACCCATCCCCAGCTCTCCAGATCTCATTTGCTGCATCACAGAGTGATTGCTCTCAAGCTTAGAATATTGTTATTGTCTGAAAGGCAGGCAGGTAAGTATCATATTTTCCTACTGCTGTATAGTCAGGCTGGCATAGATAGAAATATTAAGAGTTTTTTTTTTTTTTATGATTGATAAATCAAAGAATTTTTCCTCTGTTGATCCCACTTGACCAGCCATAGTGCTTAAGCTTCTAGGTCAGCAGTAATCTGCATAAGGGTAACTAGTTTGTTAGCCTTGGTTACATCCATTGATAAATGTAGCTCAGAAAAAGACACTGGTTTCAAGCAGTATGTACTTGGGGATAAGATCATTTAGGCACTGAATAGGATACTGAACACAACTTTGAAAACAAGACCTTATATTAATAGAGAATAATACGTTAATTGTGAAAGGTCTCATTTCCACTGCGTCTAGGCATAGGAAAGAAACGTGCAGGGTAGACTTAAAGAAGATAAGGCAGTTAGGGATCTGAGCTGACACCGTCTCTTACTGGAAAAGACATTTCCTCAGCAAAGTCAGACCAAGTACCCAGCATATAGCACCAGAGAAGGCCCCAAACTGTTGGTGTTGGAGATCACTGCCCTATATAACCTTGTTCCCAGGAGAAGAATGAACAGTTTTTCTTCAGGAAAAAGAACTGTCTAGATAATTGGAGTTCCAGCCATCCACCTTCATGCCATATAGCTTGCTAAGTTTCTCTGCGGCCCTTCCATTTGCCTTCATTGGGAAAGATGAAAAATCATTTTGAGATGGGTTTCTCCTCTTTTCTTTATCCCCTCTGAATCCAGGGTGCTTATTGAAGGATCACTGCTATGAATATATACCTATTCTATCTGAGGCCTTGTTACAGCACTGGTCTATAACTTGCTTACCCTCACTCATGGGTAGAGAGGATTTATGATACTTCCTTGGGTCCTATGAACATTTGCAGGACTTTGGGGATTTCTTCTTGGAGCTGCACAAGGATAGAGACTCCATCCTATCTCTACCTTATTACAGTATGATCCGCATCTTAGGAAATAATTGCCCTTAGGCTTATGAGAAATAACTAGAATTATCACTGAGCTGCTGTCCCATCCCATGCAGTTTCTGCAGAGTTTTGGGGAAAGAAGTATCAGGAGCCTTGCATTGTACTACCCTTTCACTGATTTACGATACTCTCAAAGCAGTCTGACTTAGCTTCTCAGCCAAGAAAACAGCTGATTCCCTAGTTGCTACCTGAAGGGGGCAGAGCAACTTACCAAGCATCCCATGCTGACTTCTGTGTGACCTCATTGGTGTATCATAGGTCTTGGAGATCTTAGCATTCTGACACCATGCCACTGGAATAGACTCTCCAGAGTCCTAGACAGATGTCCCAATAGAGTACCTCTTCTGACACACTGGGGCTTTAGTACCCTCACATGTTAGTCTTGCTTGCCTCAGTCCATTCTAACAACTTGTGAAGGTGCTGGGTAATCTCAGTGACCCCTGTGAATCTGAGATGTCCTTCCATGTCACTTTTGCATTATTCATAATTTAAGGGATAACGTGCCAGGGATAGCCCAATGTCGGGCCAGTATACCAAAGCTTTTAGTACTTTTAGGCATTGTACAGCACATGTACGCTCCCTTTGCAAGGCTTAGGATGTAAAGGTGATAAACAGACACACATACTCAGAACTTCTTTGCCACCAGTACTAACGCTATCGTTGAATGTTTGTGTGAGTGCCCTTCTGCTGTGCTGGTTACCAAGCTGCATTTTCAGATAAGTGCCCTGTTGAGGTTTTTTCTTATCCTTCCTTTTTATTTAGTGCTGTTGGGTTCATGTCACCCAGAAAGGGAAAATGTCAGTGTGGAAGACAGATTCCTTATAAATACCATCACGGCCAGTGTCTTTTCTGTTTGCATGCTTCCCACAACCATACGCAGTGATCTGTCTGCCAGGCTTTTGTCCTTAAGACCTTCTGTAGTTGTCCTCTTTATGTATTTACCTTGAAAACCATTGTCTTAAGCTGTTGGCAAAAGGTGCTGCGACAAAATCTTCCCATCTGATGGTCAGTCTTCTGTCAAGAAAAAGTCCAAAAAACTTAGGTCTGATATGGCTGCTAGCCATTCTTCTGTGGACTTCTCTCTCTAGCCTAGTGAAAGCCAGAAGACCATCTGGTGGTTGCCTCTGATTCCTCTGATGTGACCCCATTGGAGGCTGGCATGAATCAGATTTGTCTCACATCCTCGGAGGCCTTTCAAATGTCTGCCCTTGACTTTGGGGGAGAGCATCAGCTGATTATATCTGAGGGACTGAGATGGATTCCACAGATCTTAGTTAGGGAGGAGATTACTTATACGTCTATTGAATGTTGTCAGGAGTCTGACCCTCCGAGGGTGTTTTGTGGAGATGTCCCGCAGAAAAAAAAAACATAAAACCGACCATATTTCCTCTATTGTTAAGGACCCCCAACACGAATGGCAGGATTTTTACTCGGGGATTATTCAGTTCTTTAATGGTTTTAAAGCCTCCTCAAAGGGTGTCTGTTCCTGCTCCTCCCTGGTCTTCCACTCCTCTTAAAAAAGACCCACGGAATTAGATTCTTCAGATGAGGATCTGGATTCCAGGGAAGAGCCCCAGCTTACTATTCTCAAATTCCTTCCCACTTCGACTTTGTTTCAGAGGAAGAAGATTACAATAGTCCAGATTCTCCTGTGGAGGAACTCTACATTGGGGATAGTGCCGCCTGCATGATAGAGTTGTTTTTTTTTTTATTTTTATTTTTTTAGTGAGAGTGTTCTCAAGTCTCTGACATTCAAAAAATGCATTATGAGCTCCTCCAGATGGAGTCTCCTAAGCCACTGTTTGTCTCCCCTCTTCTGGCTGCCCTCCTGGATACCTTTTCAGTAGGTTTTCAGCTCCCTGCACCCAAGGACCCTAATAGATTTTATGAAGTACCCGATGAGTGTAAATTTTGTTATAAATGCACTTCTGCTACCTTTCTGTAGTGACAATCTCTTCTGATAAGCCGTCCAAGCTGTTACCCTGTATCAAGTTGCTCCCTTCAGATAAGGATAATAGAGCTATGGAGAGGCTGGGGAAAAAGGTTTATGGTTTACACTGGTGCCACTTTATCCTTTAGGACCATCAACTACAAGACTTCTATGACCAGGTATGTTTTGCCCCTCCTTTTTCAGGTATCCAAAGTGGTTTATGACCTTCCTGATTCTAAGGGGAAGGCTTCTGCTCTTTCCCTGTTGGGCACTACTTCTCAAGTTGCTCACCACTCAAGTCAAATGCAACTGCGAAGCAGCCGATGCCTCCTTCAGGGCTGCTGTCTTTGGTTAGTCATAAGGGATTACTTTTTTGACTTTGTCTTCAGACGTTGCCTGATGTCATTAAGACCAAACTATTGGATGCTTCTTTGGATAATAAAAATCTTTTTGATGCTAATGCTGCTGAACTTTTTAAGTCTCTCCATAATAAGGGTAAAGCCTTGCAGGACTTGAAATATATTTTTTCAGAAGAATTATCCCTCTGAATTTGCTTTTGTTCATAGACAGCTTCTCTCTCCACCTAAGGGAAAATGGGTTCTAGATGTGTGCCTCCTGTTAAGTCAACTCAGACTCCTACTTCTCAGAAACCTGCTTTTCAGATAAATCAGGTTCCATTTGACAGTTTGTTTCCATTTTCTCTCGGCCAGTTCCTTTATCACTCCATGTTTCCCTTTCTCTTCCAAATTGCTTAAAGATCACAACAAACTCTTGGGTTCTATCCACTATCCATCAGGGATATTTCATGGTTTGAAAATCCCTTCCTCCCTTTTTGGGCATTCTTCTTCCTCCTTGGGAACAAGTTCCTTTTTCCCCAGAGATTCTCAATTCCCTTTTGGTCCAGGCACTATTCAAGCTGTGCCTCCTATTCAGGTGAGGAGGGCTTTTTATTTCAGAATGTTTTTAGTACCTAGAAAGGAAGGCAGTTGGAGACCAACTCTGGATCTTTCCCTGGTCAGCACCTTTCTCAAGATTCCTTCCTTTCAGATGTTGTATCTTCAGACTTTATTTCACCTTCATCTATTCCAGGCCTTTCTAGTCTTTCTGGATCTCAAGGATGCCTATCTTCATATTATCAATTTGAAGGGGTATTTCAGAGCTACACAGTTAAGATTCCTATACATAGCACAAGCAGAAAACTAATTCAAGGTGGAAAGGGATGATGATGAAACATGGGGAAGCTCAAGAAACAAGGAGAGACTGGGATTTTGGATGCAAGTCTTTATGGAGAAAATAATCATGCAGAATATAATATCCATAAAGTGGCAGAAAGTATTCTAAGAACTAAACCAACACAAGAATTGAGAAAGGAGATTATGCCAATAGGTTTGACTGCAATTAGTGTACACACAGTAGGCAAGAGGGGGCTGAAATTTATTGGAGAAAACTGCCAAAGGAACCAAGGTATTAGGAGCAAATAACTAGAGAGGGAAAGATGATAGAATGGGAAGATGCCAAGAATTTATGTGGACTCCAGGTTAGAGATTGCCTTCCTTATCAGGGATTGATATCAAGAGTATAGGCAAAGAGAAAGAAATAGGGGGGGTCCTAAACAAAAAAACCAGCACTGGTAGAGTTTTTAACAGAATCTAGAACAGAGGCTGTCATTAAAAAAGGAATAATTAATAGAGCATATAAAATATTTCATTATAACTATAAGAATAAAAGGAGGTTAGAAAGGATTAGGAAGAGAGATTGGATAAGCAATTCACAAAGAAACAATGGGAGGATATATGTATGTCTCCCAAATATGCAACAAAATCTAGAAGATTTAGGATTTTTGCTTGGAAATGTTTACATAGGTATTTTTATATCCCAAGTAGACTCCAGAGAAGTTTTCTTCAGGCAGACAGTAAATGATGGAGGTGTGAAGGGGAAGAAAAAGGTAATGGGGAACATATTTTGTTGAGTGCAGTGAGTTGACGAACTTTAAGGATGCACTGTCAGAGATGCTAGGTGGACTAATTGGTCCGATGAGGGAGATAATTTTTCTGATCTTTGCTATAGAATCGGAATTGCCTAGACAAGTAAAGGCTTGCTATGTCTAATAATGGTAGCTGTCAGAAAAGCAATTACTAGAAAATGGAAATCAAAATCTAAACCAGCTATACTGGAAGTAGTGAATATAGTAACAGAGATAAAACAGCTGGAAATGAGATCTTTAGAAAAGGGTTGGAACAAACTATATAGGAAAAAAACAGGAATTGTGGGAACAATACATAAAAGGGAGGAATGAGGTCTAAAAGGTGGCAGGACTTAAATGAGTTATATAATGTTTGAGTGAGAAAGATTGGGTAGATTATAAGTGATGTATAATGTTTACAACTGGGAGTGTGTCCGTGTGGTTTGTGATGTAGCATGCTTGCAACTAGGATTGTGTTGGTGTGGTTTGTTTTCATTTATATAAGTGTATGATTGCATATGTGGTAAAGCTTAATATAAATGTTTCTTTAGAAAAGGCAGGAATTGAATAATTTATGTAATATTGGTTAGGTTATATGATATATATCAATATATGTGAATATAATGTTTATGTTAATATAGCGTGATTACTTTTATATGAATGTAGATTTGCCTATGTCACAAGTGATATTTCAGTAAAGGTGTTTGGAAAAAAAAAAAGATGCCCACCTTCATATCCTCATCCATCCGCTTGTCAGGAAATGTTTACGTTTCTCCGATGTTCATTGTGTTACCCTGCTGCAGTCATCACACTTGGGTTATCCTGTCGTCAGGCGGTCCCGCAGTCGGCCGGATTTCCAAAGTCTTGGTCCGACGTCGGTTGCTGTCGCCTCATCCTTGATGTCAGTGCGTCAGGGGTACATATATTGCAACCGGCGCCATTTTCTTCAGTCTTTCTTGCCGCGCGGTGCCCGAAGCAGAAGCAGTTCGCAAGTGCCGGTCGGCCGACTCCTGAGATTTTCGAATTCGAATTTCAGACCGAAGTCTTCTATAAAGCTAAGTACCCCATTGGGGAAACTTTTCTTGGCTCAGACCGATGTCAGAAAAAGTTAACAATTGTATTTCTTGTGGGAAGCAAATACCTCATAAGGATTTTCATTCTTATTGTATACCTTGCCTAGGCCCTGATCACGACGTCACTTCTTGTCGTTTTTGTGCTAGATTTAATAAACGTACCATTAAAAGACGATTTGATTTCGCACGACACTTTTTTGGCAGAAAATTTAATTATAACATGCCGCCGGAGCTACCGACTACCAGCATGCACAAAAAGCGCAGGGATAAGGATCGTCAGCCCAGGCCTAAGCTCGATTCCGAGGCCTCGGTTGATCCGGTCTCCGGTTCTCCGGTTATCAGTGAGGCTCCGACGCAGCCTCTGACTACCGCAGTTCAGGAAACCGAGACCGCTACAGATATTTTGACGGAATGTACTAGGCCAATGCAGCCTTTTACTTCAGGCCCTACCGACAATTTACCTTCCAAGGACGTCGGTGCCTCTGAAACGCTATCAGTTTCTGAAGGCGTTTTCAGACCGACGACTCTTACAGTCAAAACGTTTTCCAAGTCGAAAACTCCTTCCAAATCCAAAAAGACTTCACTTCAGTCTCCTGTTCAAGGCCCTATGCCTAAGAAACAGATGCTTAAGATGGCTGAAGATTTGATTTCTCTTATCAGGGGTTCTCAGCCTCCTCCTGACAAAAGGCCTAGACAAGAGGAAGAATCTGCTTCCTCTGAACAACTGTCTATTTCTTTGGATTCCTCTGAGGACCAAGACTACTCCTTCTCTCCTTATGAACATTCTGATGCTGAGGACTCTATTCCCTCAGCTTCCCCTCCAGAAGATTACTCTTTTGGGGAAACTTTACACACTATGAGGGAACATTTCCACTGGGAAGGTCAGGATTACTCTGATTCCAAGAAAAGGCTCAGAGAGTTTCTTTTGCTCCCCCAACACAGACCTCTAGCCATTCCTCCTGTTTTGGACATTGTGGATGATGTCTACTTAGAATCCAGTTTCAACCCTGACTCTCTGCCTCCTGCCCCGGCTAAGCCTGACAGATACTACAGTGTACCTGATTCCCACAAATTTCTTTATAAAAGCCCAGTAGCTGACCCAGAGACTATCTCCCAGGGTCCCAAGGGGGCTAAAGCTTCCATGGCTAAAAATCCAGTACCTTCTGAAAGGGATTCAAGAGCACTAGACAGATGGGGGAAAAAGGTTTACACCTTAGCCACTTTAGCTATGAGAGCTCTAAACTGTCAATTTCATATGCTTAAGTATCAGCAATTTCTGATGTCTCAGTTAAAACAAAAGATAACCACCCTACCTCAACAACCTGAGTTGAAAGAAGTACAGGATTCATTGCACGCCACAGAGCAGGTGGGCAAACATACCTTGCAATGTGGGTTTGATTCTTTAGAGGCCTCCTGCAGAGCAGCTGTCACTGGTTCAGTTATACGTAGGCATGCCTGGTTAAAGGAACAAAGTTTGCCTGATCATGTTAAAGCAAAACTACTAGATATTCCCTTACAGCAGGATGTTCTTTTTGGTGTTAAAGCAGAAGAAGTTTTAAAGAAAATGGAAGATAAAGCAAAATAAATGCAGACAGTCAAAGATTTCCTACAGGTACAACCCCCTCGCTTCAGCAGAAACTGGCCAACAAAAAATTGGTCCTTTCCAGCCACTGACAGGCCTCAGAGGGGTAAATACAGGCGCCCAAGGGGCAGAGGACAACCACAAGCTCAGTATAAATCTCGCCAGTGGGGCACTCCAACCCAGAAGGGAGGAGAAGACAGGTCTCAAACCACCAGAAGGCAAACTCAATGACTTGCACCTCAGCTGGCCAAACAAAGCTCTCTTGTCAGCCCCCCTAGGGGGAAAACTAGCACTTTTTGCAGACAGCTGGCACATGGTCACAAAGGACAGATGGGTCCTAGACATCATTTTACGAGGATACAGATTCCACTTTCACACCTTGCCAATAAAAAGAGGAATGCCAAACCTGCCACAAAATCAAAGGGCAGAGGCTCAAAAACAAATTACAGCTCTCATGGCCATGAGAGCCATTCAAAGGGTACCAACTCAAGAGCAAGGCCAAGGATTTTACTCAAGACTCTTCCTAGTACCCAGAAAAGAAAATGCTTGGAGACCAATTCTGGACCTTTCAATTCTAAACACTTACTTACAAGTTCCCAAATTCAAGATGCTAACACTACAGCAGCTACTTCCCATGTTGGGCAAGGAAGCATGGCTGGTAACGTTGGACCTCAAGGAGGCATACCTGCATGTCCCTATCAGACAAAGTTGCAGAAGATACCTCCGCTTCATTGCAGGTTCAACCCATTATCAATTCTCTGCACTGCCCTTTGGCTTATCTACTGCGCCCAGAGTATTCACAAAATGCCTGGCACCAGTAATTGCATACTGCAGACAAAGAGGAATTCAAATATATCCATACCTGGACGACTGCCTCATCCAAGCCGAAAGAAAAGACATTCTCTTACAACATCTGGCTTTTGTAAAGCATGTACTAAATTGTCTGGGGTACACAGTAAACGAAAAGAAGTCAAAACTAGTACCCTCACAAAAAATTACATTCCTGGGTGCCAGCTTGGACACAACGGCCCAGAAGGCTTATCTTACACCAGACAAGCAATTACAACTGACTCAATATTTCAAGACAATGGCAACAAAGACCCAATTAACTGCAAGAAAAATTCTGCAGGCTTTGGGCTTCATGGCACCTTGCATTCTGATAATACCATTTGCAAAACTGCATATGAGGAAATTACAATGGTACCTAAAAAGCGTATGGTTTCAACACAGCCACAGCTTGGACACAGTGATATCTCTCATTCCCTGCCTTTAACAGGAATTTCTATGGTGGGCACAAGCATGTCACCTCAACAAGGGTCAGCCTTTCACCTTGCCCCCACCCAGGCAAACTATCACAACAGATGCTTCAGACTATGCCTGGGGCCCACATATGGCAGGTCAATGCATTCAAGGCCTATGGACTGCAGAACAAAGAAAACTGCACATAAACCAAAAAGAGATGCTAGCTGTACAGAAAGCTCTTACAGCCCTCAAGGATCTACTACAGCCTGGACAACTGGCAATAAAGACGGACAACACCACAGTAATGTGGTACATAAACAAACAAGGGGGCACACATTCCTACCCTCTTTGCAGGCAAGCACTAATCTTATGGAACACAGCTCTGGCCTACCAAGTCCAGTTACAAGCTCACTTCCTGCCAGGACAGAAAAACACATTGGCAGATGACCTAAGCAGAAGCATCAAAGATCCACACGAGTGGAAGCTAGACCCACAAATATTTGCAATGATAACTCAAAGATGGGGCCTACCAAATATAGACCTGTTTGCCAGTCCTCAAAACTACCAGCTGACAAAATTTTGTACAACGACATTCCACCATCAAGCTTGGAAAGTGGACGCTCTCTCCTTCAGTTGGAAAAACCTGACAGCATATGCCTTTCCTCCATTACCTCTTCTCACAAAGGTTCTTTTGAAGGTCAAAAAGGAGAAACCTCGAATGATTCTCATAGCCCCAGACTGGCCACGCCAGCACTGGTACCCGCTGTTGAAGAATATGGCTCACAGCCCACCATGGATATTGCCCCAAATACCTCATTTACTCACGCAACAAGACAAGCAGATTCTACACAGCCAGATCAAAACCTTAAACCTGGCTGCATGGCAAATCAATTAAGCATCCAACCAGCCCCTCTTTCACAAGCAGTACTGGATGTTATTCTAGAAGCCAGGAGGCCAAGCATCAGGAAGGCTTACTCGGAGAAATGGAAAAGGTTTTCTGCTTGGAACCAAGCTAAGGGCCAAGACACAACTCAGCCTCATATGCCTCACATTCTGCAGTATCTAGCTGAGATGTTGCATAAAGGACTTTCCTTCTCCTCAGTTAAAATCCATGCTTCAGCTATTTCAGCGCACTACGACACAAATCCACCTTTATTTTCAAATCCACTCCTAAGGCAGTTCCTCAGAGGGGCAAAAAACATTAGACCACCTAGAAGAGCTCCTACACCAACATGGGACCTCAACTTTGTTCTGGAAAAACTAACGCTTCCTCCCTTTGAACCAGCTTTTTCTGCAGACCTTCAGTTCCTATCTTGGAAGACTGCCCTGCTCCTGGCAATAACTTCTGCTAGGAGAGTTTCAGAATTACAGGCACTTATGGCAGTGGAACCTTTCCTCATTTTTCATCAAGACAGAGTTTCTCTACGAACTAATCCTTCCTTCATGCCTAAAGTGGTTTCCAGTGTAGCTTTAAATCAAACCATCCATCTACCCACTTTCTATGCCAATCCGCAGAACAAAGGTGAGAGACTCCTGCATTCCTTGGACATTCACAGGCAGCTTCGATACTACTTGGATAAAACTAAGGCTTTCAGAAAAACTGACCAGCTCTTTGTTTCCTATGCTACAGCTTCTCAAGGGAAGGCCATATCCAAGCAAACCATTTCTAAATGGATAGGCCATTGCATACGATTCTGCTATACCCATCATGGGAAACCAGTTCCTCCTACCATTAGATCCCACTCTACTAGGGCAACAGCTACCTCTACAGCCTTTCTAAGAGGGGTTCCTACCAAGGAAATTTTAGAGGCTGCAACTTGGAGTTCTGTACACACCTTCACCAAACACTATCACTTACCTCTTTATTCTAAGTCTAGGGCAGGCTTCGCCACTGCAGTTCTGCAGGGCCTCATTGCCTCCACTAACCCTTGAAGCCTCCATCCTTCCTTAGCTTTGGGACTCAACCCAAGTGTGATGACTGCAGCAGGGTAACACGATGAACATTTTTGTACCTACCATAAATGTAGATGTTCGAGTGTTCACCCTGCTGCAGTCCAGGTTACCCTCCCTCCAACCCCTCTGATCTACTGGCTAAATCTCTGCTATGCCTTACTGATGTATTTGCTTATAGCTGAAGGGTTTTTGTGTTTATACAGTGCTCACACCATTTGGTACTAATTTGGATCACCTTTTTGGGGGCACCTGACATCCGGGGCAAGAAAAACTGAAGAAAATGGCGTCGGTTGCAATATATGTACCCCTGGCACACTGACGTAAGGGATGAGGCGACAGCAACTGACGTCAGACCAAGACTTTGGAAATCCGGCCGACTGCGGGACCGCCTGATGACAGGATAACCCAAGTGTGATGACTGCAGCAGGGTGAACACTTGAACATCTACATTTATGGTAGGTACAAAACTGTACTTTTCTGCTATGCATTTTCAGTTTTCTTTTTTGCCCATTGGCTTGTCTACTTCCCCAAGGATATTCACTGTATGCCTCACCCCTGTCATTGCCTTTTGCAGGATGAGAAGATTTCAGATATTCCTCTATCTGAATGATCTGATCATTCAAGCTTCTTCCCCCCTGTGCCCAGCTTCAGGATCTCATTTACGGTTTCCCCTATTTAAGTCAGGGGTCCAACATAAACGTGCAGAATTCGGCTCTGATACCGTCTCAAGATCATATTTTCCTCAGTTGCAGGTTTCAGACCATCCCCATTCTGGCATCTCTGCCTGCCCCCAAGGCCCTCTCTCTCACTGACTTTTTCCAGTCTCTTCTTCCTCTGACTTCAGTCATGGCCAGGGAATTTCTCAGAGTTCTCTGGTTCATGGCTTCCACCATTCCCAAGCTGCCACATGAGAAAGCTTCAGTAGTACCTCAAGTCACTGTGGCTTCAACATTGCCAACCCTTGGACTTCCCGGTCTTGAGCTTGAGTGGTGGATTCATCAACTTTCTCAAAACCGAGGCTTCCTTTCCAAGCTCCGGTCCTGACTCAAGAGCTCTTTACAGGCACCTCAGTCAGGGGATGGGAGGCCTCCTTTGGCTCTCTCAAGGTTCAGGGTCTCTGTCCTCTTCATCTGAATTTGGACCACATCAGTATAAATAAGGTGAGGGCTCTGCTTCTACCTCTTCTGACTTTTCATTCCCTCTTTCATCCTGGGCCCCTCAAAGTACAGGCAGTACCCCGTTGATGTGGTATGTCAGCAGTCAGTGGGGGTACAAGGTCCTATCTTCTGTGAAGACTAGCTGTTCAGGTCTGGGATCTTGCTGTCCAATGTCAAGTGACTCTTCATACAGTTTACACTCCCTCAGAACACAGTCTAGTTGCAGACTCTTAGAGTAGGTCCAGCACAAAAGCTCACAAATTGATGCTTCCGATGTGTTCCTGAACATTATCCATCAGTGGGTTATTCCTCGTGTAGAGCTTTTTACCACCACTCTAAACAGACAACAACTTCTGTTCTTTTCTAGAGTCCCAAGTCCTCTGCCTTGGAAAGTGGATACCTTGTCTTTTCCGTGCAAGGGGATGTTTCTATATGAAAACATCCACAGGTACCACCAAGGATAGAAGACCAGCTGCTGAAGTGCCAAATCATCACTTTAATGAAAGCACATACGAGTCTTACATTCACATTAACGTCTCCTAAACAACATGTTTTCATTTCAAATTACTTCTTCAGATGCGGACTGACTGTTAGAACCATTCCCTTTATATTTCCTCTGCCCAATGAAATTGTAAAAATCATTATTCATTAATTAATACAGAATTTAAAAGCAGTATAGTGACTCAAACATTAATTTATGGAAGTTTTTAACAAAGTATACTATTATTTTTTAGGTAAAGGTACTTTACATTGTTTTTAAAATGCCAACTGTGTTTATGTTTATGCTTTTAAAATGTTTATTTTGAAGTGTATGTACACATTCACTATACAGCTTTTAAATTCTGTATTAATAAATAATGATTTTTACAATTTCATTGGCTAATTAATTAATTTCATTGGGCAGATTAAGTATAAAGGGAATGGTTCTAACAGTCAGTCCACATCTGAAGAAGTAATTTGAAACAAAAACGTATTGTTTTGGAGACGTTAATGTAAATGTGAGACTTGTATGTGTTTTCATTAAAGTGGTGATTTGGCAGTTCAGCAGCTGGTCTTCGATCCTTGGTGGTACCTGTGGATGTTTTCTTAGTTATTTACGGTGCCTTGGTGAACTTTTGGGATGTTTCTATATGCCTTCCCTCCCAAAGGAGTCTCCCAAAATCTTGCCCCGACAGCATTGGTTTCCCCACCTTTCTCACTTGGCCAGGGGCAATTACCATAAGTTACCTCACTGGGTGGATCTTCTCTCACAAGACAAGGGGTCTCTCATACATCCACACTTGTCCACTCTTCATCTGATGCTGTGGGTGATAAGGTTTTGATCCCTTTTAGGTGCCTCTTTTCAGAGGACATGATTCAGGTTTTTGCAGGAGGCCAGGAAACCCACAAATGAGAAACCATAGGTTCATAGGTGTGTACTAGGCTAATGTCCCTGGGGCCTTTACAAGCCAAGCCATAGAATTTCCCTGATATAGTGCCACCTGACCTTAGTTCCCAGTGCCTCTGTCGAGTAGAGCCACTGGAGTTATCCCCAGGATGAATTTTCTGTTTCCTATCCACTTATCAGAATTTCTCTTGAAGAGTGTCAGCGAGGCGCTCTGCTTGACATGTATGGCAAGTCTGTTGCATAGCATGGGCAGTCTCTGGGTTATGAACCTGTCCCTCTAGCATGTTCTGTTAATTGTGGTAATGAGGTTGAGGTCTCTGGAGCGTGTGGTGCGGAGGGAGTGGGATTTCTTTAGAAGTATCATTTCTAACAGAGCTGGGTCAGACATGGCTTTGTAAGTCAAGCAGAGATTGCCTCTAAGTAGGCGATATGAGACAGAGAATAGTTGGAGTTTTTTGAGTCTGTCCATATAGGACTAGTGTTTAAGGCCGAGGATCCTCTTTGTGAGATACTTTTGTGGCCTCTCCAGTTGTTGCAGGTGTCTAGTGAGGTACATGCCAAATGGGAAATTGTACTCGATGACTGGCCTAATGAGGGAAGAGTAGAGCGAAACAATGACCTCCTCCTTCCTGGATGCAAAACCCTTAGTAATGAGATGTGCCACATAGAAGGACTTTCTGTTCACAGTGGCAATGTGGTGATCAAAAGAGAGGTTGCTGTCAACCTGTGTTCCCAGATCTCGTATAACGCCTCCTGTGTTCAGTGGACTACCATCAGTGTGGTAATTCATGGGAACTGGGTTTTTCCCAAAGGGGATGACGACACATTTTTTGGCATTGAGCTTAAGGCCATGGTTCTGACACCAGTCGTTGGTCTCAGTGAGGCCATTCTGCAGGATGTCAACATAACTTGGAGAGTTATTAATAGCTTCCAACTTGGAATTGTCTGCGAACTTTGTCAGACAGAGTCCCTTTGTGTTGGCCTGGACTTCAGAAAAGTCAATACCAAACTGGAGAGGACCCAGGACTGAACCCTGTGGTACTCCACTCGTGACTAGTCGACAGTCTGACTTGGAGTCAGCTACTTTCACACTGTGGGTTCTGTGAGCCAGTTTGCAACCCACCTAGTGATATAGGGGTGATGCCTAGCTTAGTGAGTTTTTATATGATTCCTTAGTAGGGAATGGTATCAGAAGCCTTGGCAAGATCAAGGTAGGCTGTATGAAACCACCTTGCCTTCATCCACAGCTCTGGTGACTGACTCAAAGAAGTCGACCCAAGTTGAGCAGGCATAATCTACCCTTCACAAAACCAAACTGTGTGGGATCCAGAGTTTTGAGATTCCCTATATCCTTGTTTATTAGGTCCATGATGGTGTGTTCTATAGCTTTGTATATCAGGCTTGTCAGACTAATGGGGCAATAGTTCCCAGGATCTGTACTCACTCCTCCTTTGTGGAGAGGGATGACTGTAGCAGTGCGCCATTCGGTAGGGACAAAGCCTGAGGTGAGGCTGTTATTGAGCAGGGCACACAGGTGAGGTGCCAGTTCACTCTGTAGTTCATGTAGAACACAGTCAGGGATATTGTCAGGTCCCATAGAAGCTGTATTTCTGGCCTTGGACAGTGCTGTTTTAATCTGTGCTGCAGTAATACTGGGTGCCTGACAATCTACTGGTATAGTGATTGGTCCTGGGGTGGGGTAAATTTGGCACTGAATCTGTCGGCCAGTATACTGGTAATATCTGTTGGCTCAGTATAGGAGGTACCATTGTGAAGTAGCACAGTGCAAATCTGGGTATTGCCGTAGAGATTCTTTACATAACTATAGAAAGCCTTGTGGTCGTCTTTATTATCTGCTGCTGTTCTGTTTTCAATAGCTAGCTTTAGAGGATTTGATGAGGGATCTCAACTTTTTGTTGAGGCATGTTTGTCCAAATGGAGAAGATTTTCTGTCTGGTGCTTCTCAGGCTGTCGGGATCCCCCATCTGTGGAGGTTCCTCTGGTCCTTACTTATTTATGTGATCTGCTCCATGCTGGGTTAGCATATTCTTCTGTTAAAGCTCACCTGACAGAAATTTATGCCCTTCTGTCCTCCTTTGGCCTCTAGATGTGAGATCAAGCAGTTTTTTTAAAGGTGTCCTTCATATCAAACCTCCCAGAAAGCCCATTCTGCCTTCTTGGACCTTCAGTTTTGTTCTTGAAAATTGACTCCGGCTCCTTTTGCGCTTGGTTCCTTACAACATTGTACTTGGAAGACTGTTGTCCTTTCTGCTCTCACTTCAGCCAAGAGAGTCTTTGAACTTTAGGCTCTCGTGGCCATTCCTCCTTTCCTAGTTTTCCACAGATAGAGTGTCTCTTTGTACTAATCCTTCTTTTATGCCCAAGGTGGTTAATGAAATTTCCCTTAATCAGTCTGTTCATCTTCCCTCTTTTTTTCTCTTCTCTACCGTCTGCCATTGAGAAGGTTCTTCACACCTTGGAATGGCATAGACTGCTCAGATCTTGTTTTGATAAAACAAAAGTTATTCACAAATCTGAGCAGCTTTATGTTTCCTTTCATCCCACTTCTTTGGGTTTGGCTGTTTGCCATTTTTTTTGTTATTCTTTTCATGGAAAATGTCTTTCCTAGTAAGTAAAGGCTCATTCTACCAGGGCTGTTGCCTTCTCTGGTTCTGTTTGTAAGGGGCTGGATAGCAATTCCATCCTCGAGCTGGTTACTTGGTCCTGTGTTCATACTTTCACTAAGCAGTACACGTTGGATGTTTTTTCCAGGGCCAGAGCTGGCTTTGCCAAGGCTATCCTGCATGGGTTTCCGGAAGGCTCTTCATTGCTCACCTCCTCCCAGTCTTCCTCTTGAGCTTTTTTACTCTCCCTTAGGTTATGAATACTGCAGCAGTGATATGGAAGGACATAGTATAATTGTGTAACATCTTGCAATAACAGTAGATATCCTTTTCTTCACTGTTGCAGCATTGTCTCCCTCCCTTCTTCCCCCTCTGCACTAGCCTTGCTCTTCTTGCCCTCCTAGCCTAGGGTCTCCTCTCCTTGTTCTCCTCATAAATGCACATGTTTTTCCTAGTCCCTATGGCCATTGTTCCTCTTGGTTTTTCCAGTTCTGAGAGTGGGTGCCCATACATCACCTTTATGCAGTTCTTCTGTGTGGGGAGCATATGTGTGATGTATGACACCTATAAGTGCTAAAGGCTTTGGTATATTGGCCAGATGTTGAGCTTTCTTGGCAGGATATTCCTTAGGTTATGAATACTACAACAGTGAAGAGAGGGGCATCTACTGTTATGGTAAGATTTTACACAACTATACTTTATGAAGAATCTCCATGAGATCCTTTCTGCACCTTCCGCAGTAAAATACCAAGCGTCCTGCTTCATTTTGACTGTCTAGGGTTGCAGGCTGATGTGTGCCTGCATAAGATGGTATGGCTGAAATTGTCCTTCATGAAGAAAGTAATCAGGAGCAAAGTCTTGAGTGCCAATGTCATGTGAAAATGCTGTTTTTTGAGCCAGCAAACCTCCTGAAGAGGAAGCAGGAATTCTTTGATCCTCCCTGCAGTCATTTGCATCCCTACATCTTCTAAATCTGGTCATCCCCTCAGACATCAGTTTTCCACCTTTGGTGATTGCAGAGTTGCTCAAGAGGATGACTTTCCTGATTGTCTTGTCACATTCTTCTGTAACCCATTCATAAATATGAATCAAGTTTTACTGACAAGTTCTTCGTATATTGAAGCCATGAAGGCTGTTGTCTTGTAGACTGTTGCCCACTAGGAACGCAATCATCCCTTCCCTCTCTTCATTCAGGATTTTCTTCATTGCTTTCTTTGTCACTGCTGTTTGGCAGACAGAACTGTTGGTCCCTGGATTTTTCTTCCTCCTCCTGCTTTTTATAAAAGTACAGCATTGGCTATTTTCCAGTCCTTGGGTACTTCTACAGTGGTCAATTGACACTAGAAACCTCCATCAGGAGGTCTGCCAATATACTTGCCAGATTTCTGAGGTCTTGTGAGGCAGACCTTCTTGTCCTGTAAAACTGCTCTTTGTCTCAATCCTTTTTGTGCATTGGTTCCCCACACTCTGCCCTACTTCCTTCTCAGTATGTGGTGCCATTTTCCCTTGTGTCTTTTCAGTGTCCTCTGTGATCTTTCCATCTTTGTTCAGATCTCTCCTATTCTTTCTTTTTCCTATATACTTAAAGGAGTTTTTGCTCCTTCTCTTGACCTCTTCATTCAACTTCATTTCATCTTGCGCACTTGCTGTATTCAACTCCTTTGTTGTATTTCTGCTTGTCTCTTGTACTGTGAATCATTCACCTCCCTTTTATCTCTTGTACACTCTGCTTTTTACCCTAGTTTGCCAGTCTTTGTTCCATGCATAGCCTTACTGGCCTTCTCAAGCCCTTGTTTGCATTGCGACCCATTCCAATAGCTAGTTTGCTCCCTCATTTTTCATATTTGCCTAATTCATCTTTAACCGTCTTCCCAGTTCAAAATAGTAGTTTGCTCCCCTAAAATCTATCTCCATCATCTTTGTCCTTGTTCTTAACCTTTTCTGTCATCTAAGTGACTCATTAGCGTGATCATACATAGTGACATGTATTAGAGAAAGATACCAGCTATGCATTTGTTGTTTCATGGTGTTTTATTAACATGCCTACAGTGGAACGCTAAACTTCTTTTAACTTACAAGGCCTTATTATGTCTAGGCAATTTGGATCCTGTATCCCAGCTCAGAAGAATCATTTACATAGTTGGCAATTTGCTTGCCCAGTATTCCTGACTGAGTAACTATGTAGGGAATTTTTAAAGTCGGCCAACGTGTTACACTCCCAAAACATATGATGTCCTTCATGGATGCATCTGCAGTCATAACAACCGGGGTTGTCCTGTCGTCAGGCAGCCCTTCAGTCGGCCGGATTCCAAAGTCCGGGTCCGGCTTCGGCTGATGTCGCACTTCACCCGACGTCATCTCTGTTGGTCTTCGGGTATATAAGCATCAGCCGACGCCATTTTCCCCAGTCTTTCTTGCCGCGTGGCGCCCGAAGCAGAAGCTGTTCGCAAGTGCCGGTCGGTCGGATCCAGAGATTACTTCTACCGAATACTACTTCGAAGACTTCTAAAGCTAAGTACCCCGTTGGGGACTCTTTCTTGCCTCAGCCGATGTCAGAAAAAGTTAATAATTGTTTAACCTGTGGGAAACAAATACCTCATAAAGATTTCCACTCTTACTGCCTGCCCTGTTTAGGCCCAGCCCACGACGTAGCAGCCTGTTCGTCCTGTGCTTCTTTCAACCGACGAACGCTTAGACGGAAGACTTATGGTTATACATCACAGTTTTTATCTCATCTCCTCCTGTCTTAACTGTTAATTATTGATCCTCATCTACCTCTAACCTTGGCATATTTATGTCTTCCATGCATATTTTCCATTTGGGCTTTTTTGATTTCCCCACTTCTCTGCTTTATACAAATTTACATAACAGTTTCAGAAATATATCCAATATCTCTATAGGAGCTCTGGATATTTGTCTTGTTATATGCTCCCTAAGCGTGGCAACAACCCTTTCTATTTTCTGTTGCCTAAGTCATTGTGCCAAAAGTTTTTTTGCTCTGGAGTTATCAAAAAACAGTTGTTTAACAGCAGTTTTTCCAAACTTGTGCATACTCCCTTATTTTCTCTTTAGCACTCTGCGATTGAGACCCTCCTTGTTTTGTGAGGTTTCTCTTATTTTATAGTACTTTTTAACCTTTGTCAGACCCTGATAATCATTATTATTGCTTTTTAAAGAGATCTCTTTTTCTTTTTTTCTATCCTATTTTTAAACTCCACTTTCATTTTATCCCCCTTACTAGGAATAACTTCTGAAGTACTTCCTTTCTTCCCTAATAACTCCCAAATTATTTCCACTACCCATTTCTTAAATTTCTTTCTTTTTAGCAGGTAGGTGGGGAAGCACTAGTATCTCATCTTTACTTCATTACCCTGCATTTTTATCTTAGTAATTATTGGTGCATGATCTGAAATAGTTATAGAAATAGTAATGATGTCTTAATAAATATTGGTGGATATCTTAGTAATTATTGGTGCATGATCTGAAATAGTTATAGAAATAGTAATGATGACTTAAAAATCTAATTAACTAAATCTAGCTGTTGAAATCGAAGAACAAAAAAAAGTGACAGCTTTAAAATTCCAACTGCCAAAAACTCTCTGATATGAATCACAAAAACTAAATTAATACAACATATACTTGAGGTCGTATTGTAGAAATCTTCTTTATATTTTAAAGCAAAAGCAGCACAAAAAATTCCAAAAATAATAAAAATGTAGTGAAACATTATAATTGAGTTCCTTCTGTGTGGCAGACCTAAATCAAGGTCTGCAGACATCTACCATGCAGATGAACAAGCTCACTTTTTAGTCCTCTTTTCATATTAAAAGTTAAGCTTTTTATGATGCAACTTCATATACATTGTATGCATTAAATTGTAAAATAGCCAGTTTAAAAATTGTATGACTTTGTCTGCTGTTAAACACATTGAATGAATTGTGTTGTAGAAAACATACTTGCACTTGCTTTTGAAGGAGCAGATTCTTTCCCTTTTCGTACTAGAAAAGTTAAATTGTACACTTTGAGCCTGAGCCATTTTCCTTATCTACATACATACATAGCTGTTTTATTATGCACATATGTATATTTACCCTCTAATGACATACTGCCATTATTCTGAGTTACATTAAGCCCGGAGCTGAATGAGTTTTGTAAGCATCATATTCAGTAGCTTCATTTATATTATTCCGGATATTCATTTGCCAGTTGTTGTCTCAGTTTGAGTGCATGGTTTCATCTACAGTACTAGGTGGGCTCACAGTACTGTGCCATTAGCTGACTGACAAATGAAGCTTCATTAACGAAGTTATTATAGTTTTCTCTCTAGTGATTACTTTTAGTACTTTGACAAAGCACTACAAGATAAAAAGCATTCCCCTGTAAGCCATGCAGTAACAAGATCCAGATATATTCAGAAATATTATAGCCTTTACAAAATAGGTCTTGATTGATAGAACTGAAAGAAAATAACATTAGCCTTATTGTGTATGCAGCTATGATTATCGGCTGATGTAAGAACTGAGAGGAAGGCATTAATAGTGCATGGTGTGGCATTCATTACAAACAACTGCATTGTAAATAAGATACATCTGATGGGGAGTCATTTACAAGAGAACTGCATTTAACCTATGTGGCTGCATTTCGAATTGGTGTTTTCAAGTACTAGTTTACATTTTAAGTGGTTTCAGTGCCTATTTTTTAAACTTTTGTAAGTTATTTAGATTTACTCAGCAGATATTCTAGAATTTTCTGGTGCAGTTTGTTATACTTTAGTGCTTTCAGTGCTAGCATAGCTAGTACTTGAACTTCTGTTCCTGGCAGGGATGTTTATATTATACAGTTATTCTAAAATAAGGTCGATGCAATGAAGTGAACATTTTCACAGAAATGAACAATGAAGCATATAAATGGCAAACGTTTTTAACAGAGTTTTTCTTTATTAGAAACATTTTTTTTCCAAATTAGAAACATCAGCATCTGTGACTTCTCTTCATTAGTATCTGTTGTTAAATCGTTTAATTTCATTAGAAACCTTAAACTGACATGATTTAGAATAGCTTTTATGGGTCTGTTTGGTGTCACATTAAAACATCGCATAGAGCTTTTTACAGATGTGGTCTTTGTAGTCCTGTGGTTAAGGTGTTCAGTTTAGGCAGATTTATTTTAAGCCAGTGGCCAACTGTAAGTAACACTAACTCGGTGGGATAGCACACTCACCTTTAATGCTGGTAGGTTTAGAAAGTAGTGGGGCTTTTCCCCACACTATATATCTGGATTAGTTTTGCAGTATACCGTAAGGTGAGTGGATATTTTACGGGGCTTGTACCCTCAAGGTGCTGGTCTTCAGATGAGATTGTTAAATTGAGAATCATTCTGCTTGATTTGGTTGTTAGAGTCAGAGGTCTTTTATTGAGAAAGTTTTTCTCTTTTTTTTGTTCACTTAAGTTAGAGTTGTGAAGTTTCACCTGTGCCCTGACCAAGTCGTTAATTATTCAGTAAGAATACCACCTTGGGCCTTCTCTGAAAATAGGTCATTCCTAGTTGGACTAATCTAGCCTACAGAATTAAATACTAATTGGGTCTGTGGCACTGCTGCTTTGTTTAAGGGGTAGGTTTTAACTATTTATTACTTTTTACCTTTTAATAAGCAGTTTTTGTTTTAGCATATTTTTGATTTTGTAGTGAAGGTTTAATGTGCTTTTAAAATATGCTGAGGTGAAACTTAACTTATACGTGGTACAGTTGTATAGTAGTAAAACTCAGACATGCAAAGTAGCTGGAATTCTGTGCTTAACAGTTCAGGGTTAAATTGATACTGCCTTTCTGCTGTGGCAGCTTTACATTAATAGTGTTATTTAAATAATCAGATGTTATACCTGTAGTAGCCTACAGTCAGGATTCACCAGAAACGTTGCACCTTAACCTCAGCATGTTGCAGTAGTTTTCTAAACCCTAGTTCTGCTTGCACACCAAAATTCAAAAACTGTTGAGTCCTTTTTACTTCATAAAGAGATCACTTATGTGGACTGACCTCTTTTTTCCCCCACAGTGACCACCAGCACATCTCTGGTCATTACTTTATTATTACAGTATCACCTCTCTATTGGAACTGGTTGTTTAAGTTTCCTCCATATGGTTTTCTGAAATGCGCACACATACGTCAAGCATCATGCCAGTACCTTAAATAATTTTATCATAGTTTATAATAAGCACCAAGTTAAATAATGGGGGTCATTGCATTCACAGGCAGAGCAGGGATGTTTTGGTTCCTCTAGCATGAGATATTTGTATTTTAAGTTACAGAGTGAAATCCATTTGATGATCACTGCAGAATACACCTTTATCAGACTTACAGTTATGAGATTTGTTAAAAAGGTAGTAGACAAAAACTGTCCCTATTGACTTGCGTAGAAAGGTGTTTGCTCTTTGCTGTTGCCTTACATAAAAAGGTGTTTGCTCTTTGCTGTTGCTGTGGCCGTTACCGTGAGCAGTTCAAAACTTAGCAGATGCAGACTTGTTTTCAGTGGTGCAACGTTGGAAGTACTGATTGCATAATCATTCACTAAGTTTTAGTTTTACTTTTAATGGAAACTTACAGCATTGCAAATGTTTTATTTTTTGTGCTTACTCTTTATGTAGCATAATATTTGTGTGTGTCTATCTTTACTATTAATGGTGTAATATAACACCACCACAGGCATTTTTTTTTCTGTTTTGCAAAGCAGTATTTTCTAATTCAACATCGGTTTCACAGATGATAAAGTATATTTTTTTTATACATTGTTGTATAAGAGAAGGGTGTGATTTGTACATCACAGACTGGTTAGATATGGCGTGACCTATTATCTGAGTGTTTTTGTCAACATTTTTTTTGACTATTAGATTTATGTTACGACTGAAAACCCTAAATGAAGTGCTACAATAGATACTGTAAACAGCCAATCAAGATTTTACATAAAAGAAATTAAGTCAGTAGGAAACTAGGAACTATAGAACCCCACGAGTATTCCAGGCTGAAGGTGCATGTGTGGCGGGGGGGCATACTGTTAATTTCTCTGCTGAAGTCGGCACCACAGCGTTTCAGCAGGGTGTTGACTATGAAGTTGCCAGTGGAACTGTATAAATAGCCACTTGGTGTGACAAAAATAGTCTTGCATATCTGCCCTCATAAGCAGTTGAAGTGGTCTGAGGTTTGCAGCTGTAATAAACCAACATCAAAGCACCTGCCTGTATTAATGAGGGGAAAAGGTGAGGAAGGACTACATCTAGAGAACTTGGTTGTGGTAGTGTGCTAAAATTGGTAGACTATGTTTTGCAGTGGGAGAAGGGTTGTGTGTCATGAACACAAGTTACCAGAGTATGCTCATATGAAACATAAAAGCTGTAAAGACAGTTAGTAACCAGCCTGAGTGAATGAAATCTCCATGTCCCCGAAGCTCAACAAAAAGCTGAGTAGCAGGCACTTAGGAATAAGTGCTGTTCTGCTGTTCTAAATTCTTCAAAACCTTGAAACCCCATAAAAAAACACACCAAAAGGAAACAATCACCTTGCCACTAATAAACCCAGGAATGAGAATAAAAGTAAATAAATAAATAAAACAAAAACAAAAAACAAATGACTGTAAGCTACTACTAAGGTCCCTCTTTTATAGAGTACCACTAGGAAGGAGTGCAGCCAAAGTGCTGTCCATACAGAGGAGGTCAAACAGAAATTGCTGTGTTTGACCAGAGTGAAATATGCTGCTTCTGACTATGTGCTTCCCAGACTGCAAGAAGTTTACCATTACAAAGGGTCTAAAAGAAGAGTGACAGCTCCTTCTCTGAAAGCCTGCTGCCAGACAGATCCTTTTTCCAAAGCTTTGATCACATTTATACTTAATCTAGACAAGCATGCAGTCCCCCACAATAAGTGTGAGTCAGGGGAAAACATCTTTTCTGTAGTCAGGCAGTCCATGGACAAGTGCTGTTTTGCCAAGAGCAATGAGACCTCATCAAAGACCACAGGTTAACTTAAAATGAGCTAAAAGTCAATTAAAATAAATGTTTGAAATCCTGAACAGAAAATCTTTTCTAAAACCAGTACCAGCTGTTATGGAAAGAAGAGGTCACACAGGGATAAAATAGAGCCAACAAGACCAAAGTGAGGTGAAACAAGACAAAACTGTATTCCAGAAAATCTCAGTATGATAGTAGGCGGAAGAAACAGAAAACAGTTATTCTGCACGCAATGGAATAAGGCTGAGGTACACTTGACATTATCAGCTGAGTTTAAGTTGAGCTGTGGTCTTTGATGAGGTCATGTTCCTCTGGGATGGAATGCTAATTTGTTCATTGAAGGCTTGACTATATTAAGGTGGAGGTTTTTCCCTTAACTCAAGTTTATCTAAGTTAAACAGTAATATAGTCTAGGCTTTGTCATAGAAAAGTCCCTCTTTGGTGGTGAGTCTGTCCTTCTCTTTCAGACCATTTATGTTGGTAGATGTAAGGTCTGAGGAGCACACAGCCATAACAATTTCCTCAGTATGGCCAAACTCAGTATATTCCCTGTTTGATGACCTCTGCATGGAGAGCACAGTGGCCCTGCATTATTCGTTAGAAATAACCCTTTGAAAAAGCACATTGGTAGTATCTTATAGCCATTTTGGTTGTTAGCTCATTTTACAGGGCTTCCTCACTGAAATGGTGGTTGCTTCTCCTTGCCAGTTTTTTAGGGGGTTTCATGATTGAATAGAATTTGGAACACCCCCTATTCTTAAGTGTTGGTTCGTATTTTGATTGGGCTTCAGCAATCTGCCGATTCCCTCACTCAGGTTGACTACTAACTCTTATTTTTGATAGCCTGTGCATCCTCTGCCAGAAATCTGCTTCAGTCTGGTGACACATTCTTATCAGACATCCCACCTCCCATTACTTCACCCATTGATTCCCATTCTGAGCAGGTTCTCATGACCCATTTCTCAGCTGTATTCTTTCTACACACTCATTTGTTATTAATGACAGGTGCATTGATGTAGTTTTATCACAGTTGTAAACTTCAAACTATGATTTTGTCTGAAAGACGGTTTTCTCACATCAAGTGAGATGTGAGGGCGGCCATGGTGGTGCAGCGGTTAGCATTGTCGCCTCACAGCAAGAGGTTCTCCGGTTCGATTCTCGGCTGAGGTGCCTTCTGTGTGGAGTCTGCATGTCCTCCCTGTGGTCGCGTGGGTTTCCTCCGGTTGCTCCGGTTTCCTCCCACATCCCAAAGACATGCTGTAGGTGGATTGGACACGCTAAATTGGCCCTAGGTGTGAGTGTGTGCGTGTGTGTGCCTTCTGTGGAAGGTTGGGCGCCGGGCTGGCAACCCAACACCATAAAACTCCACTGCCAATCATGAGCGGACAGGTGATCCGCTGTGGCGACCCCTAACCGGGAAAAAGCTGAAAGAAGAAGAAGAAGTGAGATGTTCTGTTTGTTGCAATCTCACTGCATATACCTGCTGCATCGAAAACATTTTCCAGGGGTTTGTGGGCAAACTTCAGGTGGAGCTGAGCCAGTGATTATTCAATTCCCCATATCAACCTGGGATCCCCCTAGGGTCTTATATTTCAGATATTCTGTTGACAGATTTCTTTTGACTGACTTTTAACAGTATTTGATGCTGACTTTCATTTAAGGTTTATAGTTTCAATATGAATTTAATGATCAGATGAAATCCTGAACTGGGACAATTGTGCTCACTTAACTTTTCTAACTTGGATGTTTTGATTCCATCAGTAAAAGATCTCAAAGGAAGTCATCTTCCTTTATGTTTTTTCTGTGTTTTGCTCATGTCTTTTGCCTCAAATCATCTTCAGTAGTGAAGCAGGGAGCCAGTGGCATTCTAGTGATAATATTCTTGAGGCATATATACCGATATATGTATATGTATATATATATATATATATATATATATATATATATATACATATACATATACATATATATATATATATATATATATATATATGCTTGTGTGTAACTAGATGTTGTTATATATGTATACATAGAGTAATAGAGTTGAGCTGGCACTAGTCAGCCAAAATCCCAACCTTTAACTTGTACAGTCACTGTAAAATGAAGTATTGGTGCACTTCCTGGCATTGCACCTTTTAAATTTTGCTTCATTCTTGAAGTATGAGAAAAATGCATGGAGACACTGTAAGTTTGCATGCTTCAGGAAGATAGAGACCCGTTCGATTTAATGTTGGTGCTAAGGCTTTAGTCTAAGAAACCAAATGATTGTCATTATGTCTGGTTTTGGTATTCTTACCATGCTATGTATAGTTTTTTTTTGTTTGTTTGTTTTTTTAAATATATTAGTATTCTACCTAATGTCAGAAAACTTTGTCATCTGTTTCAAAAGTTTTGAATTGAAGTATTAAAAATACCCACAAAAAGCTAGGCATTTGTTCTCGTGTTTTGCACAAGTAATTACTGCAGTCTCTTGTGTTTCTAATTTGTGGTTTTAGCTGTTAATTAAGACATTGTAGTGGTATAGAATTGTCTGTAGGTGTAACAAAAGCTCTTATTCAAACTGCATTAATCACTTTACAGTTAATGTGTTGACAAAGGTCAAGGCAGCTGAGATGCCATATCAGTATAAAGTAAACAAATTACCGTTCTCTCTCAGGTAACTTGCTGCTTGCTAAGCCAGAGGACACACAGTACCCAGCTGCATGGCATCCCCATTGTGGTCTAGTTCTCAGTGATAATTAAATGTTAAATTGGTACTGTCATTGCTGTGTAAACTAAACCAGGCCTCTACCCTTCTGTAGAAATCCAACCTGAGCCTCCACAGATGAATTAGCGTGCATCATAATTAAATCATCAAGCCTTTACTTTTAATTCACTTGGAAATGAGAAACCTCTCCTTGAGAAAAAAAAGATCTTCCCTGACAAGCTAATTAAGCTGGTGAACTGCCCTATGTATTGCATATAAAACTTGCAGACATTCTTTTAACTGCCTCTCACTGTTCATGTTATCATTTCTGCTAATCGAAAAGTCAAAATGTTGACTACTGTTGGTTTACCATTAGTTACAGTGTTGAGTACATTCCCTTATTTAAAAAATGGGCGCAATAGTGTACTAGATTGCTGAAATTTAGTAGTGCCTCTCAGAGGCAGTAAACTGTTAGTTTTGCCTTTCCTCTTCAGCAGATTATTTACATGAAGTTTTAAAATTAGCTGTATCCACAGAGCCTGCTGAGATTACATAATCACTTTAAAGAGTGACTTATTGATGCTATTTATTTGAAAAATAAAATATCTTCAGATTGTCTTAAAACTCTTTCCTTTCTATATTATGCAAATTTGTAATATCTTGTGTAAGAAGTGAAGCCCTTTTTTTTTTTTTTTTTTTTTTTTTTGTTGCTTTTCATCCAAGAATATGGCTGTAGAATATTAACAGACTCTGAAACTACCTTTTAATAGACTGCAGTGACTTGGTCTCCTGAGTTAAAAGATGTCCCTGATTCTTGGTGAATGTAGTTCTTAAAACATTAGTGTATTTCTCACTTCTGAAGCATTTTTGTTTTACAGTTAATTTCATGTTATGCTACACTAGTGTTAGAGTTTGAAAAAAAACAAATATTATAATGTTTGATTTTTACGTCCCATTCATTGTCTACTTAGTTTTTCTTTGCTGCCACACCCACAAAATGATGTCATGGTAGCTACTGGGCATTGATTTACATACATCTACAAAGTATTCTACTTACTCAAAATCTATTTACTTTAAAATATCTTCATGCTTGCATTGTGGTTTCACTGCTACATCATGGCATATGTTAATTTTCAGTGTGGTTTGTTTCCCATGCAAGACCTAGTTGATGTCTTGGCTGCATGAGAAGTAGGAAAAACTGATGCTTTTAACACAAGAATATAGCAGCTTATGTGTTAACTTAGGTGGCAAGACATTGTCAGTTTATGCAGCAGTTGCACCTAATAACTGAATGCCAAGTTTTAACAGAATGAATCTAATATTTAATATGTAATATTTAATAGGAATTGTGATCTTATTATGTAGGTCCACTGCAAACTGTTTTTTTATCACCCTGGAAGCTGCAAACCATTCATAAGTTCATGCCTACCACAACTTTCGCTACGCAGAATGCCCAGAAATTTACTTTTTATGCATTAATATCAACCTAAAGCCTTCCAAACCTACAGATGGAAAGTGCTGAAATCTAGATCTGTGTGAAGAACAATTATTTTGCTTAAGAGCCATAAGTTACACACAGAAATGCCCCGTCATGCAGCACCTCTGGCGTCTATTTATATCAAGAGTAAACTCAGCCAGCACATCCATACTTATGCCTGCATTACTTGAGCCTTCTCTCTGTTTCTTTTTATTTATATATATTTTTTTATTTTTGATAAAACAGAGCAGACATCCATCACAATTGTTTTTAAAGCAATTAAAAAATTCATGTACAAATCTATGCCATCTGTCGAAGTACAGCAGTTAAAGTAGCAAATAGACACCAACTGTTCCTCAGCTAGGAAGTTTATTATAAAACAGGTAAGCGCTTTCAGGGATGTGCCCCTTCATCAGACAACTCACAAAACAATTCATTTCTTATATAGTAGAAGCACATGCTATCAACTAAGACTTAAAGATACAATGTTGAATACAATGCTTAAAAAGTATTCACGCTATTATATCTTAAATATGCATATAACTGGTTCAAAACTTCATAAATATTAAAACACATATGTATATAAGTCATGGTTAATAGTAATATATTAAAGTTGCTAAAACCATGTCCCACTGTGCAAAAAATATATGCAATATATATATATATATATATATATATATATATATATATATATATATATATATATATATAGTGCACTAACACCATATAAAGTATAATATGTATGTGTATGAAAAGACATGTTGGAATATAGAAATATCTATGTTAAGTATAAATATGTATGCATATGTGTATACAGATATATAAAAAAGACAAATATATATATAAAATTACATGTACATATGTAAATAAAAAATGTATGTACATAAGGAATACATAAACAACTTAGTATGTCATAATGACAAAACTTAAATTGCAATAAATAAAATTATACATTAAAATTTTAAAATCATAACAGTTAATGCTTAAGTGGGTGAGCTTTTAACAACGGTTTCAAGGACACCATATTGTTTAGGCCTGGTGATTTATCTGCATTAAACAACGTAATCCATTTTTGTTCTGCAACCTCCGTGTCATTCGACAAATTGCCCCCTCTCAATCTCTCTGGCAGGACTTGTAGAACAAGGAACTTAAAAATGTGGTCTGGTCCCTCGTTCTTATTGTGCATGGCTATAGCACTACTGTCTTTACAATTCTTGATGTCCCTGTAGTGTTCCAATATTCTCTCTTTCTACCTCCTGTTAGTCTTACCTATGTAGAAACTAAAACATACTGTGCAATAGGCAAGATACACTACATTAGATGTTGTACAATCAGTGTATTGGCTGCTATTAAAACTAAAACCCTTAGATGGGTGTACAAAGCTTCTACCACTGTGAATATACTTACATGCTGTGCAAACTTTGCATATGTAGGTACCCAATCTATCAGATCTGCTCTGGATGGTTAATGTATCATTCCTGTAGCAAAGGTGACTCTTTAATGTTGTTATTCCTAAATGTAAAAAAAACTTCTTTTCCCTCCTCGACTTCATCTACAGGAGAGGAGGTTCCTACTGTTAGCACTGATATTGTCACCAGGGATCTGGGAAGTACTGGTGCTAACGATACCATTGATGGCAGTAATTCCAACACCACCATTAATTGTGCTACTAGACCTAAAGAAGCGACAACGCACCTACCAGTAAACTGGCCGTTGCCGGTTTTTGTGAGGGAGAATTTGTACAGGCCACAGAGGACGCAGAGTCAAGAACGCAAACGGAAGAAGTTTGTGGACTAAATATTGGGGGTAATGACTTAGTAGTTAACTTATCCAAGATCAAACTGGATCCTGATGTTATCAGCCTGTTAAATAAGGGACTGAGTTTTATTCCAGCTGTTTCTTCTGATGTGAATGAATTCATGACGGATGTTAGGTTGTTCTGCAGGAACGTGCCCCTGAAATGTATTTTTGGAGAAGGTTCTCTGAAGAACAGCAGACCTATAAGAAATTGAGTTTATTTACTCCAGTTAATCCTCCTCAAGTAGAACTTTTTATGAAATTGTGTGAGGATGAGATAAACAAGGTGAGAGATACAACAGATAAAGTTAAGAATTGTTTCTATAACTTGAACAGGAAAGAAAAAGAAGCTCTCCAACAGTTGAGAAGGACAGATAGCTTGGTGATCAAACCAGCAGATAAAGGTGGCTGCATAGTAGTGATGGATGCAGACTGGTATCGTAATAAAGTTTCACTGATGTTGGATGACAACATGACTTATCGCAAATTGAGTAAGAAAGAAGTAAATCAGAGAATTGAACGTATCAGAGGGAGCACCTATGATCTATTGATGGAAAGAAGGATCAGTCAAGATTTATATGAATTTTTTGAAACACCTCATCCTATGTTTCCCAGCATTGGTGGATTACCTAAGATCGATAAAGATCTTTTGGACCCTCCCTTACATCCCATTGTCTCTGGGAGAGGATGGATCACTGAATCCATATCCATGTATGTTGAAAATAAACTCAAGAAAGCTTTGCCTTATGCTACCACTGTCTTGAGGGATACAGGCAGCTTCTTGAAAGACTTGTTCTCCACTGTTAAGTATCTGGATGGTTTTGATAACCTTCTACTTGTAACTATGGATATAACCAGTCTCTTTACTGTGATCCCCCATGAGTATGGCCTGAGGGCCTTACATGATTTTCTGATTAGACATAATTTAACAATGGAACCTCTTTGTTCTCTGCTGGAATTAGTCCTTGAGAATAACATCTTTATGTATGGAGATACCTTTTATTTGCAAACCTGGGGTGTGGCCATGGGAACTCCATGTGCCAACAGTTATTCAAACTTGGTCTTGGCTGAGTGGGAATTTAAAACAATCTTCAGTGATGGAAATATCTGGAAGAATGAACTTGTCTACTATGGGCGATTTGTTGATGATGTTTTTGGATCTTTTTGTCAGCTTCATTAACAACAGCACTGACTTCCTTGAGTTCAAAATGAAACACTCATCCTCAGTCATAGATTTCTTGGATGTCAAGATACGTTTACATCCAACTCAAGGTCTCTCTACTAGGATGCATAGGAAAGAGACCTGGCAAAATCATTTCTTACACAGGCAGAGCATGCATCCAAGACATATTTTTGATAACATCTTTGACAACCAAATCTTAAGAGTCTCAAGACTATGTACTGATGAGAAGGAATTCTTGGAAGAGCAATCCAATCTACGTAGATATTTGAAGGATAGGGCTTAACAGTAAAATAATTTTCCACCAATTTCACAGGTGCAAACCTATAGAAAGCAAAGAGGTCAACCTTATTACTCAGAGAGGTCTGAACAATCTTCACGAAGACAGTCTAATGACACAACACCTCAGCAACTTAGATGTATGCTCACTTATAGTTCAGGCAATCGACAGGTCTGTGAAGTGATCAGGAAATGTTGGCCGATTCTGAGAGCGGATGATAAAATAAAGAACATCGTTGGAGAGAGACCCAGGTTTCTCTATAAGAATAAAAAGAATATCAAGAGATTATTATGCCATAAAGATGGTTTTAAACGTGGTGGTCCACTATCAGACCGCAAAGGTACTTTTAAATGCTGCAGATGCAAAGCTTGTCCTTATTTAGACACTAGTAATACTTTTCTCCACCCAGTATCTGGACGTAACTTTCATTTTGATGTTTATGCTGATTGTACTACTAGCCATATTATCTATTTGGCTACCTGTTGCAAGTGCCAAGCTTTCTATCTTGGTAAAACTGACCAACGATTAAAGGATCATATTCTACGACATGTCAGAGACATTGATCAGAAAGTTCCACATAATGCCTTAGCAGCACACGTATTGGTCCATCCTACGCATCATTTCTTGATCAAAGCAGTGGAAGTGGTCACCCAAAACATCAGGGAAGGAGATGTCCATAACAGGACAGAATTGAGAGAGATCTTTTGGATCAACAATTTTAGAGCCAATCGACCCCCAGGTCTTAATACAATAGTACCTCTCAGACCTGTTCTAAAATCTAGAAGAAACCTACCAAACATTAATACATGATTCTAGCAGTTTTAACATTGAACTACATTATAGGAGACAAATCTCCACTTTAAACATTTATTTTTGTCCTGTGCCTTTAAGAACACCAAAGACAATTAGCTACCAGCTCTTGATTGTGTTTCCTTTATACACAGGAAGAGCTAACCACACTTTTATACGATCTGAGGAAGGCATCTGCCAAAAGCGCTTATCGTTTGGACAATTTCATCAGCTTTTTACACTCCAGTGAAGTATATGTTTTTGTCAGCTTTGCTTACAAAGCATCTATTAACTGTGCTTTAACAACTTGAAGCCTGAAGTTGTGGATGTTAATTACTAGGCTAATTATTTCAGCATCTCAGTGAAGCTTGCATTTTGTCAGCTTCACTTTTTAAGTTTTCAATAAATTGAGTTTTAACAGCCTGAAGTTTGAAGCTGTGGATGACAACTGCTTGGATACTTAACTTTTTTCAGTTCACCATATTCTAGTGAAGTTTACATCCTGTCAGCTTCACTTTTTAAGCGATTAACAAATTGTGTTTTAACAGTCTGAAGCCTGAAGCTGTGGACGACACCCAAGGGCTTTTTTCTTTAAATGTAAAATTAGGTTTAGGCCCAATAATACGTTGTAGATCACTAATTGTGGAAAGAATGCCCCAATTCTAGTAATCACATTACTGACAGAATTAATATTGCTAGCAAATGTTAACGGCATCCTTAAGGTGTTATCAGTAACCCCTTGAATATGGCTGGTCATATTGTTGTTAATGATTTGAGTATTTGATTCAATGCTCCCTTCATAAAAATAAGGTCTGCACCTTCCATTTCTATTACTCCAACCTTCGTTAATACATTTATCTATATCGTGTGCATTATATCCCCTCTCTAAAAATGTTTTCTTCAATAGTTGTAGAGCACTAGCTAGTTCACTATCATTGTTGAACAATCTCATAGTCCTGTAGATTTGACCCTTAATGATATTCCGCTTGGTGTGGTTAGGATGCATACTTGTGCTATGCAGGCAGTTGTTCTTCCTAACAGGTTTCCTATATAAGCTGGTTTTGATGCGAGTTAAATCATCTTTCCTAAATTTAACATCCAAGAAATAAATCTCATGTACAGAATACTTAGATGTAAAGTTAAGGAACGTAGTAGTTTTGTTCAAATAAGCAAAGAATTAATTTAAATCAGCCTCGGTACCATTCCATAGCAAAAAGATGTCATCCACAAATCTAGTGTACCAGCTAATATGCTTGCTGTATTTAGCATTAGATAATACATGAGTTTGTTCCCATTGTGCAAGGGAAAGGTTGGCATAGCTATTGGCACAAGCTGTGCCCATAGCCACGCCAACTTTCTGTAAATAATAATTCTTCTGAAAAATTAAAACATTGTTGGTCAAAATGATGTCCAACAATGCACAGATCAACTCACATTTATTCTTAATGCGATTTGTGTTAAGTACTTCCCTTACATTGTCAATGCCCCATTCATTGGGGATGACAGTGTAAAGTGATTTCTACATCCATTGTCACAAAGAAACAACTGCTATCACTATTAATGTCAGCCCATTTCAATCTAAGAGTTTCCAGGAATGTTTTAGAGTCTTTAAGCACACTATCACAGTCTTTCAGTAATGGATGTAGAACAAATTATATAAATTTAAATGCCTACAATGGCAACATTTTCATTTTGAGGCATCTCTTAAACATAATCTTGTGCCTAGAGGTCTCCATGTATTGACAATGCCCACATATGGACAGGTTTATCCTGAACTACTCAGGCAGTGGCAAATTATCAATCTAGAATGTAGTGCAAGGTATTTACATCTTCTGATACATTTTTTTTCGGCCACAAGAAGATGAACTGGCTAAGGACATTAATGTTCTATATGATAAAATACTTGATTCCTACCCCTCTGAACTGGTTGGTGTTAAACTTGAAACCTTACATGACGAACATTCTGAATTATGAAAAAAGGCTATTGAGTGTCAAGACACATAAATTAAACAGGGATTTCAATGATTTTCAAATGGGGAATGTGTTCTCTTGGGCTAGAGAACACCCCCCTTTGAATAATACACGCCATTTAGCATTGCAAGAGCCAATCACAACAGTGAGGCAGGGGAGTGTTATTTTGAATGAGCAGCCACCTTACACGCCCTCCATATCACATGCAACGTATGTAAAAAGCAGCAACATGGCTACCAATTGTACAGGCGCAACAAACAGTTCTGCACAGTCATCAACTGATTTAATGGGTGTGAGTAAGCCGACTCCAAATGGAGAAGGCATACCAGTTATTAGACCTAAAGATGGCAGGCATCTGCAAACTTCCAGCAATGGAACAATGACATCAGCAGGGTCCAGTTCAACAAACGAAGTGAATCATTTTTTTTACTACAGAACCCCTTACCCATCAGGGGACGTTCAAGGAATTGGCAACAGCAAATACCGATGAGTCCGGAAGGGCAAAACAGGAAAAGATTCAGACAGGTTTAATTTTCAATATCTCCTCTCGTACACTTACTGAAACTCAGATTATGTTGTTAAACAAAGGCTTAACCTTTGTGCCAGTGAAGAAAGCACATCTACCTGAAGTTCTAAAAGACATGCATCTGTTTGGCCGCAGTCTAACTTTAAAAACTATGTTTGGTACTAATACTCAGGTGAATAAATGTATTTTTAAGAAGCCCAGTACATATGTTCCTCCCAGTAATGCTATAATAGACACATTTATTGAAGTATGTGACAAACAAATTAGAGAGGTACTAAATGCTGGTATTTGTACTGAGACTTTTTATAATTTAAGCAAGTCTGAATGCAAAGCCCTGGAAGAGTTGAAACTAATGAACTCCATTGAGATACGGCCTGCCGATAAGGGAGGTGGGATTGTTGTCCTAGACAAGGAACTATATATTGAACAAATGTTTGAACTGTTAAATAATGAGGTAACATATCAATCTGTATCATGCATTGTTGTGAAAGGCATTATAGATAAGGTTTCCTTTTTGATTTTTGATCTGTTGATTACAGGGATGATTAATGAACAATTATTTTACTATTTTACTGTGAGTAGTCCTACTATTCCTGAGGTATACGAGCTACCTAAGATTCATAAAAGTCTGTATATACCACCAATGCATCCCATTGTATCTAGCAAAGGATGGGTGACAGAGCCCATTTTGATTTTTGTTGAAAAAATATACATCCATTACTGAAAGACTGTGATAGTGTGCATAAAGACTCTAAAACATTCCTGGAAACTCTTAGATTGAAATGGGCTGACATTAATGGTGATAGCAGTAGTTTCTTTGTGACAATGGATGTAGAATCACTTTTCACTGTCATTCCCAATGAATGGGGAATTGACATTGTAAGGGAATTGCTTAACACAAATCACACTAAGAATAAATGTGAGTTGATCTGTGCATTGTTGGACATCATTTTGACCAACAATGTTTTCATTTTTCATAAGAATTATTATTTACAGAAAGTTGGTGCGGCTATGGGCACAGCTTGTGCCAATAGCTACGCCAACCTTTCCCTTGCATAATGGGAATGAACTCATGTATTATCTAATGCTAAATACAGCAAGCATACTAGCTGGTACACTAGATTTGTGGATGAAATCGTTTTCCTATGGAATGGTACCAAGGCTGATTTCAATGAATTCTTTGCTTATTTGAACAATACTACTACGTTCCTTAGGTTTACATCTAAGTATTCTGTACATGAGATTGATTTCTTGGATGTTAAGGTTAGGAAAACTGATTTAACTCGCATCAAAACCAGCCTATATAGGAAACCTGTTAGGAAGAACAACTACCTGCTTAGCACAAGTATGCATCCTAACCACACCAAACAGAATATCATTAAGGATCAAGTCTACAGGACTATGAGATTGTTCAGCAATGACAGTGAACTAGCTAGTGCTCTACAACTATTGAAGAAAGAATTTTTAGAGAGGGGATATAATGCACACTATATAGATAAATGTATTAACGAAGGTTGGAGTAATAGAAATGGAAGGTGCAGACCTTATTTCTGTGAAGAAGGGAGCACTGAATCAAATACTCAAATCATTAACAACAATATGACCAGCCATATCCAAGGGGTTACTGATAACATCCTAAGGATGCCGTTAACATTTATTAGCAATATTAATTCTGTTTGTAATGTGATTACTAAGAATTGGGGCATTATTTCCACAATTAGTGATCTACAAGGTATTATTGGGCCTAAACCTAATTTTACATTTAGGAATAACAGAACATTAAAGAGTCACCTTTGCTATAGGAATGATACATTAACCATCCAGAATAGATCTGATAGATTGGGTACCTACATATGCAGAGATTGCACAGCCTGTAAGTATATTCACAGTGGTAGAAACTTTGTACACCCAGCTAAGGGTTTCAGTTTTAATAGCAGCCAGTATGCTGATTGTACATCATCTAATGTAGTGTATCTTGACTATTGCACATTATGTTTTAGTTTCTACATAGGTAAGACTAACAGGCAGTTAAAAAAGAGAATATTGGAACACTACAGGGACATCAAGAATTGTAAAGACAGTAGTGCTATAGCCATGCACAATAAGAACGAGGGACCAGACCACATTTTTAAGTTCCTTGTCCTACAAGTCCTGCCAGAGAGATTGAGAGGGGGCAATTTGTCGAATGACACGGAGGTTGCAGAACAAAAATGGATTATGTTGTTTAATGCAGATAAACTACCAGGCCTAAACAATATGGTGTCCTTGAAACCGTTCTTAAAAGCTCGTCTACTTAAGCATTGACTGTTACGATTTTAGAATTTTAATGTATAATTTTATTTACTGCAATTTAAGTTTTGTAATTATGACATACTAAGTTGTTTATGTATTCCTTATGTACATACATTTATATATTTTTGTCTTTTTTATATATTTGTATACACATATGCATACATATTTATACTTGCATAGATATTTCTATATTTCAACATGTCTTTTCATACACATACATATTATACTTTATATGGTGTTAGTGCACTATATATATATATATATATATATATATATATATATATATATAGTTATTTATATTGCGTATATTTTTTGCACAGTGGGACATGGTTTTAGCAACTTTAATATATTATTATTAACCATGACTTGTATACATATGTGTTTTAATATTTATGAAGGTTTAAACCAGATATATGCATATTTAAGATATAATAGAGTGAATAATTTTTAAGCATTTGTATTCAACATTGTATCTTTAAGTCTTAATTGATAGCATGTGCTTCTACTATATAAGAAATGAATTGTTTTTGTGAGTTGTCTGATGAAGGGGCACATCCCTGAATGCACTTACCTGTTTTATAATAAACTTCCTAGCTGTGGTACAGTTGGTGTCTGTTTGCTACTTTAATTATTTTTATTTTACACCAGCTGTTTTATTAGTTGGCATAGGATTTTTGTGTTTTGTGAAGTAGAGTAGTTGTCAGTACCACTCCATGGTCAACAGCATCACCCTTTTTACAAGTTTCTTTTACAGTTAAACCGATATACCACCCAGTCCACTTGAGCCTGTGTCTGCGTAGGCCTTACCTCCAAAATTTTAAACCTAGACCCCATAGAACCTCTACAACTAATGTATTCTGACCATGTGCGAAACAAACAGTTTGATTCACTTGTTTCAGTGGAAGGAGGCTTAGCTCAGTTACACCTCTTACTTTATATACCACTTGGTTGGCCACTGCTTGGTATGTTTTTGCCTGGTCATTGGTACCTGATTGATGGCTGCTCCCAGGCACCAAGCTATATCCTCAGCACCTAAATGAACCTTCCACTCCAACCTCAGGGAAGAGAAAAGCCTGAGTGCACATATATTTTCTGTTTTGTTGTGTGCATGTTATATAACATGTATGTAAGTGTGTGTATCAATAATGCAGCAGTGATCATTATGATGTACCTAATACAGCTCTGTGATTAATCCCCATAGCATTAATTATGAATAAATTGTTCACTGTTGCAGGATCAGTTTTCTTTGTCCTGCCCTCTAGTAGTGTTGTTTTGGGGTAGGGTTGCCACCTGTCCCACTTTGCGAGGGACAGTCCCTCTTTGGGCAGTTGTGTCCTTCAAAGAAATCGAAAAAATGGCAAATGTCCTGAGATTTTAGGACAAATATATTTCCTATATTTTATGTAATAGCTGCATAAAACAGTTATTCTGTATCTGAAACACCTAAATGTTATAAGAAACAAAATAAGTAACTAAAATGCTACAAGAATAAGCTTTTATTTAGAGAAAAAAGTGAAGTTCTGTCCTTTGTACTAGCTGTGGATATGTTTTGTCCTGCAAAAGCTGATGTTTCTACCAAAAATGTCCCACTTTGGGCATTTGAAAAGGTGGCAACCCTATTTTGGGGTCTGGTCAGCATTATCTGCTCATGAATCTTATTTGTAACTTGTCAGTCTATTTCTGACTTCTAGATGTAGATCATATTCTGTATGTATAGGTGTAATTTGCTATTCATTAAATATGAGAAGTAGTTCACCATTCTGTGTTTTGTACTGCTTGCATACTTTTACATCTGAAATATTTTCTGTAGGTTTACACTTAACCTTTTACATTACCTTTGAGTTCTCTGGCATTAGTTTGACTTAAAGAGTTTTTCTTGGTGCAATTCCTTACCTGCCATTTGCAGAGTACCTAAAAAAATGAGCATGCAGGTTGCTTCCTTTCATAGCAAGGCTTCTATCTTAAGGGCTGTTACTCACTACTGCAATTATATTCTCTGGGGGACTTCTATCTGTGGAATAATCCAGGTGGGGGCTGACAGCCACATTTGTTAGGCGGTTCTAATACATGTATATGAATGCTACAGAAATTATCCCTTTTTACTCACCAACTGTTATGTTATCACACAGCTGTTTTTTATTACATTAACCAGTAAGTTTGACAGACAGTCATAAATAATGCAATACAGCATGTAATATCAATGTTTGCCTAAACTATATTGAAATGTTTTTTTGAGAGAGATACAAGAAGGTGTTCAATCCTGACCTCCAACCAATGCCTTTTTGGAGTTTGCATGTTCTCCCTGTGTCTTTGTGGGATTCCTCCCACCTTTGAAAAACTAGCTGAGTTTTCCATTTCAAAACTCACCAATGAATGGAGCTGTGGGCAGCAGCACAGACTCTACATGATGCCCTATATGCCCTGTAGGGGATGAGGTGCACAGACCAACCGCTTTGGGCATCTGCTGTGGTGCGCAGTATCCTCATGATAGATATCACAGACTGCTCCATGGCAGGGCTAGCCTCTCGGTGTTAAGTATAGCTGTAGGTGATTTGGTCATGTTGACTAATGTCATCAAAATGGGCATGGGTACTTACCGCTGATAAGTGGGTTGAGGACCCGGCCTACTCCATCCTATGCCAGGGACCCATGCTAATGGTGGGAGGGGTGTATGTGCTCCCATTGGTCAGTGTGTGCCTGCCCTAAAGCCCAGCAGCCCTGGGTTAATAAGCTACTGGCCAGCTGCTTTCTAATTGCCTAGCCTGGGTTACCTGGGATAGCTCTATTTAGTGAAAGATGGATGTAAAACAAAACTTGGAAGTGGATGGTGATACAAAGGAGGCTGGACATTGTATGTATTCAAGAGACAAGATAGAAGGATAGTGCAGCAAAGCCACTTGGCTTGGGATCCAGAGTCTACTACTCAGGCGGGGGACAGGTTAGAAATGGTGTGAGAATTGTGAAAGAGAGAGGCTTCAGAAGACCTTGAGGGATATCATCAGAATTAATGACAGACTCATGGCAATCAGACTCCAGTGTAATGATAGGGCAGTATTCATAATCTTAGCCTGTGCCACACAGCAGGGTTGTGATAGTGATGAAAAGAGTTCATTCAGACAGCAGTTGCAGGATCTACTAGGTAAAGCAGGGCAACATTAATTGGCGTGGATAATGGGTGACTTGAATGCACATATCGGGACAGACAGAGCAGGATATGAGGATTTCCTGGGTCCACATAGGTGGGGCAACAGGAATAAAGAAGGAGAAGACATTCTAGATTTCTGTCTGGCAAATAGCTTGATAATAGACAACACATAGTTCAGAAAGAGAGTCACAAGATCACATACAAGAGTAGCCAACATGCAACTCAGGTAGACTTCCTCCTGGTAAGGAAAAAGCACTGGAGTAGAATCCATGATTACAAAGTCATCTCCAGTGAAACAGTCAGCACACAGCATAAACCACTGGTTGCCACAGTCAGCTGCAAGCAGTGGTCAGAGAAGGCTCTAAGTTCAACAGAGACCAGGCTGAAGACTTGGAAGTTGACTGGAGACGAAGTGCAACAGTTTAAGGAATTACTCAGGGCTCTAGCACCCCAAGAAGAAGAGGAAATAGGTGGAGTTGGAGAAGAATGGTAGTGCCTCAAAACAGCATGTGTTAGGACTACAGAACAGATATGTGGCTGAGCCAGGTATGGAAATAAGGTGCATAAGGAAAGCTGGTGGTGAAATGCAGAAGTCCAGGAAGTGATCAAAAGAAAGAAGATGCAGACGTCCAGGAAGTGATCAAAAGAAAGAAGGAGTGCAGGAAAAAATGGGAGGTAGAAAAGACTGACCAGGCTAGGAAAGAATACTGGTTGGCTAACGAAGAAACTAAGAAAGGAGTTGCAATAGCAACGAATAGGGCATCAAAGGCAGTCTACCAGCTTCTGGAAAGTGACTCAGTAGGTGGTACAAAGAAACTGTATCAGACTGCAAGGCAAAGACAGAAAGATAAAGAAGATAGTCAGACACCCTTCATAAAGGATGCCAGCAACAACCTGCTTACCAGTCCACAGGACATCAAAGGCAGATGGAAGGAGTATTTCCAGCAGCTTCTGTATGAAAAAAAAAACACAGAAGTTGTACTACCCCAGAAGCATCCTACGATGAGAGAAGAGGAGGAGCCCACCCTAGAGGAATTAAGAATAGCACTAAGGAAAATGAAGTCAAGGAATGTAACAGCAGATATGATAAAGATGCTGGGTGAAATAGGGGAGAAATGGATCCTGAGGGTACTCAAAACAGTGTGGAGAGAATGGTGTATCCCAGATGACTGGAGAATAAGAATACTTGTGTCAGTGTACAAGAACAAAGATGACATCCACAACATTGGACATTACAGAGACATCAAACTCCTATCACATTACATGAAAGTTCTGGAGGGGGTGATAAACTGATAAGCAGAGTAGTAGAATGTAAGACGGGAGATGAGCAGTTCGGATTCAGATCAGGATGCAGCACAACTGACTCTATGTTTGCAGTGAGACAGAAAGTTGAGAAGAAGCTAGAGATGAGGAAAGAGTCCAACTGTGAATTCCAAGACTTGGAGAAAGCATATGACAAGGTCCCAAGAATGCTGATCTGGCAGTGCTGCAGTGGCTTGAAGTCCCAGAAACATAGGTAGAATTAGGGCAGGCTATTTACAAGGACCCAGTGACTCATGTATGAACAGTGTTTGGCATCAGAAGGGTTCCCAGTGGGAGTTGGTGTGCACCAGGGTTCAGTTCTGAGCCCACTGCTGTTCATACTGGTGATGGACTTCATTAGCAAACAGGTTGGAGGGGACAGATCAACAAAGTTACTGTATGCAGATGATGTGGCATTACAGGCAAACTCTGAGCAAGAACTTCAGCAAAACATAGGAGGATGTAATTAAAAATTGAAGCCACATTAGATGAAACTAAGCACAGATTAGACAGTGGTAATGGCAGCAAATTGGTGAAGTCAGAAGAAGCTGAGAATTTAGATAGAAGGGAAGATAGTGGAACAGGTAAATAGCTTCAAGTATCTGGGAGGGGTGATTGAGGAGAACGGAAGTCTGAATGGAAGAGGTCAAAGCTAGAATCAGAGGGGCTGCAGCCAACTGGCATAGAGTCTCAGGTGTAGTATATAATAGAAGAATAGTAAAGAAACTGTAAAGTAAGGTACAAGACAGTGGTGTGACCAGTACTACTGTATGGTACAGAAACCTGGGCAGTAAAGGTAGAGCAGATGAAGAAGCTAGAGGTGATGGAAATGAAGTGGCTTAGAAGGGTAGTAGGATGCACACTGTGGGACAGACAAAGAAATGAGGACATAAGAACCGAAGCCAAAGTAGCTCCAACTGCAGAAAAGATCAAAGAAGACAATCTGTTGAAGAAGATTTGGGATAGACAGGAAGAAGGTAAAAGGAAACAAGGACATCCAACAAAGAGGTGGATGGATTGTGTGAAAGAAGATCTGTGACAGTCGGGCATGATTATTGAAGAAGGCAGGAGAGTGGCACTGAATCGAGAGAGATGGCGACAGTTAACACGATACCCCGACCACTTGTAAAAAATGATGATGATGATACAAGATGGTGTTTCCTTCTCTTGAAGTTGCATGTCCTTATACTGATATTATTCACATTCTGCAGTGTCCCCTTCTGTACTATTTTTATTGGCCACTATTTTGACCATCTAGATATCCAAATCCATCCATTCTTCTGGTGCCATGAAAAGCCTCATACTTGAAGGCCCTTTTGAAATATCACCTTATTCTGTTACCCATACAGAATGAAGGTAATAATTTATACTGGACAGTTGGTTGCTACAAAGCATGACTACACAACAAGTTGGTTAATTGTTTTTCTTATGTTTACTTTCCTCATCTGTGCTGTCATAGTACAAGTATCAGTCTGTGTTATGTGCCTGCAGAACGAATCATAATCATCATCGGCCCACTTTTTCCCATTTTCTACATGGGGTCAGGGTGTCATGTTATCTGTTGCCATCTGTCTTGATTTAGTGCCACTCTTCTGTCTTGGACAGTCATGCTTGAATGTTGCGGGTCTTCTCTCACACAATCCATCCTTCTCTTGGCTGGATGCCTTCACTTCATCTTGCCCTCTTCATGTCTGTCTTTCATCTTTTCTTTGACCCTCTGTGCAATTGGAACTACTTGGGCTTCTGCTCTAATATTTTGATTTCTTTGATTGTTCCTACCACCTATATCAAGTGCTTCATCTCTAGCTTCCACAGGTGATCTGCCTTCACTGCCCATGTTTCTGTACCATATAGTAGTACAGGATGCACCACTGTTTTGTACACCTTGCTTTTCAGCTTCTTTGGCATTAATTTGTCCCACAATTCCCATACCATTCTGTGCCAAGTGGCTACAGCCCCCCTGATTCAAGCGTTGACGACCTGTTTTAGATTTCCCTTCTTGTCAACTACCCCTCCAAGATATTTGAAGCTGCTAACTTATTCCACTATTTTACCCTTCTGGCTCAGTTTTCATCTTCTTCTGATTTCCCCCATTTGCTGCCATTACAACTTTCTTATCCTCACTCAGTTTCACCCCTTTCTTATCTTACTCAGTTTTATCCCCCTGTGCCTTCAGTTTTGCATTCCATTTTCCTATAATTTGCTGAAGTTCTTGTTCCAAATCTAACTGTAATGTCACATTGTGTATGCATATAGCAACTTTGTTCTTCCACTCCACCCTGTTTGCTGATGTAGTCTATCACCAATATGAACAGTAATGGGCTCAGCTGAACCCTGATCCACACCGACTCCCACTGGGTACACCACTGTGAGACCAAACACTGTTCATATTTCAGTCATTGGGTCCTGGTACTTAGCCTGCACTAATTCTATCACTGTTTCAGGGACTTCAAACCAGCATAGGACTGCCCAATTCAGCTTTCTTGGGACCTTTCCATATGCATTCTCAGCTCCATGTTTGTGAACTTACTAAAGCATGAAGGTTCATCAGAATGTTTTTTGTATAATATGTCCTTGGGGTGGTTGAAAGTACAAGACAAAATGAGTATTTTCCATGACAGATGTTATAACAGTACATCGTCATGGTATAGATTGTGCTGGGGGGGTTGGTCATAGTGACTTTATCCTTGTGAATAAGTATAACATGTATTAATAAATCAAAGCATATCCTACAGCTTGACCTTGACAATCTGTTGAAGAATATTTACTTGACATAAAATGTTTTTCTTAATTATTTTCAAATATTGTTTGTACAGGAAGTCCTTTACATTATTAGTTACCCTTTCTGTTACTGTATACTCTGTTGTGCATATAATTAAGTTGCCATTTCTGGTTGTACTTCCCTTTAGATTTATTTAGTTGGGAGCATTTTACAGTCTTCATTGATTAATATTTTCTAGCTCATTATGATATAGTTATTTTTTTATTCAGATGTTTTATATAGAAAATGTCTTTAGAAGCTAAGATCCTGTATTTTTACTTGTACTTAATAGTGTATACTGCCAAAAAGGGAGTGCTTCATAATGTAGATTCATCGAGTGTTATTTGACATCACTGATGACAGATTTGAACAAGCAGCAGCTGCTGTCAGTAATGTGGCACACCTGTTTAGCAGTCCAAGTTTGTATTCATTTGTTGTTTGATGGTCCTTTTTGACAGGAAAACAGGGTTTATTTTGTCAAGCACTTGTGATTTGCTTCTTGGTGAGTAGTATGACATGGTTTTGCAGGTTTGTTTAAAAATTAAAATAAAATCCTACAAGCAAACAGAATCGCATAATGGGTGAAATAAGAGTTTCTTTCTTACTTTATTCTTGCTCCTTTCTTTAAATACAGCTATCGTTCATGGCTGAGTTACAGTAATGTCTTGTTTGTGATGGTCATACTCTTTTAGCAATCAGCTGTGTTTGGAATATGATGTTAAATTAAATGCCTTCGGGATATCCATTTATTTTCTTACTTAAAGGTCAGATACAGTGGTGTGAATAGTATTCATTTCTTCCTGTTAACAAATGTTCTTATAAAACAGAGTGTTTGCCTCATTATCCAAGTGTACTAGAGCTGCTAGAAGAATAATAGTGTAGCTGCAGCTGAATGGGTCACATATACTGGTTAAATATATCAGTAGCAAGCAAAACTGTGATGGTTTAAAAAGGGTAAGTTAAAATTGGTTCGTTATACAGTTTTAAAACAGTAATATACTTCTATTTTGTATTCAGTTTTTGTGGCTAATGGAAGGAACCACAGTACCATAATTGTATTTTAAGAACTCTGGAAATTAGAGTCACAGCTGGATTTAAAACACCATGTTGATAAGAACCGTAGAAGCTGATATGGCACTCTTATTTTGTAATGATGGGGTCTGTATTTAAGGAAAGGCACACACAGCTCTTAAAGCACCTACACTATACTTTCAGGTCTAAAACAAATAACAGCATAGCAGTTGTGTTTTGAAGAAAGACTTTAGAACATTTTCTTTACCTTGGGCAGAGAAAACAATTTCAGTTCCTGAGTGTTGCTTGCATGCTAGTGCCATGTAATTTGTGTTCTTAGCAGTGGCATAATATGGCTCATTATAGGAATGTGCTTGGAATGGAAATTGTTGCTTAGGCATATGTCTTTGGGTGTGCCCCTTAGTTCTTAAACATACTGAGAACGAGTTTGGTACCAATCAAACACATTTTGGATATTTGATTACCTACAGATGTCATTCTTTAATTATGTGTGTATGCAGTTTGTCTTTTCTTCTTAAAATTTTTTTCCAGTATATATCAAACCTTTGGAATTAAACCCAGGCCCTGGTCACGGCTGATCAGATCTATCATCTCATCCTCAGCATTTGTCATACTACTACCCGTCTTGAGCCATTCATTACTGGGCAGTTTTATGTGCTCCCCCTTGGAGATGGACCTCACTCTGTTGAGATAGTGGCCTTATTATTCATTGGAATGACTCCACTTTTGACTTGGGGAACCATGCAATTCAGGTGATGGATGGACTGAAATCTGCATAAAGCTGGTTGGTGGCAGGGTCTAGTGCACATTGCTGCTTTTTTTTTTATATTCTTCTCCCAGAAATCCTATAATGCAAAGCATCCTTTGCTCAGTTACTTCCCTAGTAAACATAGGGACTCTTGTTGCTGCAGTGTGCCAACCCTAGTAACAGCAAATAATGTTGCTGTTTCCCTATCCCTCAACCTCCAAGGAAGGAGGGTTATCTTAGACACTTGATCCTTTTGTACCCATCCTGGCCTCTAGTGATGTGAGATCTTCACAGAACCTTGTTTGCAGGAATTCTAGTGAGGGTAAATCCTGCTTAATGGCAGAAGGCTTGAATGTGTATGCCTTTTGTGATGTAGTATTGAGAAAAGCCGTGTTTGTAAACTGTTCTGCTTCCGAATGCCAGTGACACTGTTTAGGTTCTACTAATTGGTTTGTCTGTGTGACCTTTTCATTCTTGGGTTTAGTTCTTCTGAATGCCAGGTAATATTATTTCCAGAAAGGAGCTTTAAGTAAAGCTCCTGTCCAATTCTGAACTGATAATATTAAGTAAATTAGCCATACCCAACAAATCACTTTGTTTATGCATTTGTGATGCAAATCACTCTTAAACAGATAATTAAGACAGCAGTGTTTTCTTCCCTGTACTAGAATATCAGTGAGTCTGCATGTCTTTTGCTGGAGATATGTTTGTACGCTTTGATGGTTTCCAGATTTCAGCAAGCTTTTTGAGTTACAGGATTTAACCAACGTTTAAGTAATATTTTGGTGATAATACTGCACTTGATATTAGTCTGTAACAATTATGCATGTTTTCCATGTAGCTGATCGGCCACATCTGTTATGGAAATATGGGCATCTGTTTGTATAGCTATTAACCAAAGTGTTCATGTGAAAATATTATATTTTAAAAAAGTGAACAGTTATTGTTTTCTTTCAGAGCATTTTTCCTTTCTAGAAGTTAAACGTGTTTAACCTGAAAGTATTAATTGCAGTTCACAGAACACTGCTTCATCTGGTGAGTGTTACTGTGTGTTTCTGACTTAAAGCTCGTGCTTGATTTAGAGCCAGCTTAAATAGAAGCCTTTAACTGAAGTAACAGTGTTCATTTAAATACATGAGCTGCTGTTTTGACACCTTGCAACCAAAAACATATCCATAGAATAGATTGTGTTTACATCACAAGCATGAGTTAAAACCCTGCCTTTTTATATATTTTCTTTATTATTTTCACAGTTGCTATACATTGCTGTGTTAGTTGGCTGTCCTGTTCACTTCGCGTATCTTCATGAAACAGTCTCTGAAGTATAGAACCAAAACTCCATTTGCTTGATTAACAGCTGGTTATTTAAAGTTTATTGGTCATGATTTGAAACAGTTATAAGTAACAAGTCTGTGTAGCTGGACATAACCTTCTTACCATAAATGACACCAAATTAAACAGTTTTGGTGCAAAGTTTGTGTTGATTTTGTATTTGTTTTGTTGATGTAGATAACCCATTGAAAATTTTCTTGGAGCTAAAAACTCCTGCCATGACATCATGAAAACTGAAACCATGATGCCTCACTACCTAAATTAATGTATAAGCCACTGTATTTCATTGCTGAATGCATCAATAGGAGTTTCTTACTTCACAGAACATGTTGTCAACTAGGTTTTGCAGGTGGAACACATTACATTGAAAATTAACATATGATGATGTGGTAGTAAAGTCACAGTGCAACTAAGAAGTTGCTGTTCTTCAGATGTGTTGTTCTTGTTTAGCCAGAATACTTTGTATATGTACTTTGTAGCTGCATTGCCAAATATTTAGTGTAGTATCATTTTTGGGTGTGGTCCTAGAGAAAAAAAAGAGAAAACTGAGTGGACATTGAAACATACAAAAGAAATCCAATATCACTTGCAACTTTGACATCACAGGTATAACTTCAAATGTATTTATTTATTTAACATTTGTTGACCAGGAAAGTCAGACTGGGAGAAAACACTTTTTCAGCGGAGGCCCGGGGAGAAAAGCTCCACAGTACAAATGTAAAATGATACATATTTCAATAAATGTATAATACAGTAAGGTTAGCGGTATATAACTTAATGATAAAAAGAACAAGAGAGACTAAACTACATTATATAAACAGATATACTTAAAGGTGGAACAGACTTGTAGAATAGTAGATAGTGAAATACAGTATGTAGACCAGTTACTAATTGAAATCAACAGAAGGTGTAAATTGTTAGTAATAGGTTAAGGTATAGTACAGCAGAAGTCAAATGCAAAGAGGAGTAGTAGTAAGAAGAGAGTCAGGTAACTGTTCGGTTGAAGAAGCAGGTTAGGTGGAAAAGAAAACTTAAAGTAAAGGGGGGAAATAGGGGTAAGGAAGAAAAGAAGAGAATAGATAGAGTAAGGAGTAGATTCAGGTAGGCTGGTTACAGTGACATATCCAGGTGTGGTTTATATATTCTTTGAGAGATCTCTTGAATTTGTATACTTGAGGTATGCTTGTCAGGGTCATGGGAAGCTTGTTCCATTGAATGGCAGGGGCATAGCAATATAGGTTCTGTTAAACAGATGTTTAAGCTTTATGAATCTGTAACAAATATTGTACTGAGCTCCTTAGAGATCAGGGAGGAGTATAAAATGAGACTAGTGAGGACAAGCTAGGGCAAGAAGAAGGCTTATTGATGATGGAATGGATGATGAGCATTTGGATAACTAAGTTGGTTAGGCAACTCTAGCCAATTGACTGATCTAAAGGCAACTCTAGCCAATTGACTGATCTAAGGGCATGGCATGACAGTGGTGAGATTTGGATGGCAGATTAGCAGCAAATCTAGCTACTTTGTAATAGGTAGTTTCAAATTTAGTGAGAAGAGAAGACTGAAGATTTTTAAAAAAAATTGTGAGCTGTAGAAAAGGTTGGGAATGAGGTAAGCATTTGCTAGTGAGATTCTGGAGTAGGGGTGAGGAACCTTTTGTTTCTTATATAGTAGACCAAGCTTTTTATGGGTTTTCTTAATAGAGTGATGTATATGAAGGTCAAATTTAAGTTGGTCATCTGTGATTACTCCAAGGAGCTTAGTCTGGTTTACAGGGGTGATGATAGTGTTATTCCGTGAAAGGATGTTAAATGAGGATTTGAGGTGGTAGAGGGGTTTTGGGAGGAAAAGTAGGAGTTTTGTCTTTTCGGGATTAAGTATTAGTTGATTTTTAGTGTTTCAGTATGTATGAATGATGTTTGTGTGAGGGTGAGTAGTTCAGTTGGATTGTCTGCTACAGGTATAATATGAGGGTCTATATTATGTTCTTGAAAGCAGACAATGTCAAATCTGACATTGTCGACACGCGAATATCGAACGCTCCGAATCTTGAGCGTGTAAACGGAAATCTCCGTAAGGGGAGATTTCCATTTACTGCAATGTAGTGCGGTCTCGGAGTTGGTATATTTAAGTAGTGGGGGGTGCAGGGGGGCTTGCCACCCGCTTAAACCCGTTAGGGTAATTTTTTGTCTTTTTATAAGGTCAATGTTTGAAGACATCGACCATATGTTTTTCGATGTTTTCAAACGTCGATCTTATAATATAGACCCGAATAAGAGTCGTCAGCATACTGTATTTTAATACAAAAGATACTTCAAATCATGATGCACTTTAAACAGACAGGCATCTGGTAAAATAAAATGTGCACATCAGTCCCCTTTCATACCATATCATCACTGCAACAGTGTGTCAACCATGCGATTCATTGTACTGAAAATAGATTTTAAGGTTATAGCAATCTTTCATGTGATAAATTTTGGAATTCCAAGCCCTTTACTGCTCGGAACAGTAATTATGTGCTTTGGAACAGAGTGCCTTATTTTATTTGCTGCGTTTAATTTAAAAATCATTGCTTCTTTTGGAGAAATTGTAATACTCTGATTTGCAAGCAGCAGCAGCAGTACCCTGTCTTTGAAACTATCTATATATGAAATGTGAACATAGCTGATAACCGCAGAAAAATACCTAAATGTCAACGTAGTGGTGTGATATGATTTTTAGCCTATTTGCCGTGTGTGTGTGTTTTTTGTTAAACTACCTATAGCCAATCTTAAATTACAATTTGTTGTATATTTTCCTCACTAGTGCTGAAAATAGCATGAATCTCTAATAGCAGTAAAATAATAGTGGTTCAATAATTTAAATTTCAAATCCATTAGTTGAGCTGCTTGTATGATTAGCACTCAAGGTTGAGTTTCACACGTCAAAACATAAAGTAATAAAATAGAGCTATTCCATCCTTTTCATATTTGTATCAGTGTCATATTGCACTGATTCTCCTGAGTACTCTTGGTTTGTAACTTCCCTATTGAGGGGATTGGTACCTAAGCTTTTATAAAATAAAAAAAGTAGTTTAATAAGTGTATTGATACCCTTGTGCAGTTTGAAATTGTGCATCTTGCTTAGCTTAGTATACTGGTTCTGATATCTTCTGCATGCTGTGCTTAATGTGTTAAGGTACTGATAATTTTTTTATCTTCTGATTAAACTTAAGCCGAATGATTACTTCATGTACTGCGTAGTATTTTGTTTCTGCTTTCCATTTTGTGCTGAAAAGATTAAGTCTGATAAAGTTTACCTATCTATTTACTAACAAAATTATCTGAATTAAAATTCTGACATGAAAACTAAGGCATTTTAGTAATTAGCTATCGAAGAGAAACAGCTATATTATGAAGATATCCCAGATGAGATGCAGATCCTCGTGCATATAAATATACATCTACACTTACTGCTGCTACTATTTGGATATTATTGCATGCATGATGACCTAATATTATGTGCTAATCATGGTTTAAGGCCTCAGAGAGTACCCTGGCCCTGCAAGGTTACAATGCCTTCCACAACTTTAGACTGCAAAATGTACGTGTGAAAACCGAAGAAGGTGGTGTTTCGGTCTATATTAGAGATAAATTCACCTCACTTCTAGTTAGACTGGACAACACAATGGAATTACTCCAGGTCTAGGATACAGTGGGTAAGACCCCCATTCAAGTCCTAGTCAGTTATAGATCCCCAGCCATGAGTGACGACACCCATGAAGCCTACTTAACCAAACTGAAGACATTCCAAATTGTACCGAACACACTGGTTAAGACTGGTTAAGGGGGATTTCAGTTATCCCACCAACTGGGAAACCTACTAGCCCAAACTGGCTAGCACAAAAGTTCCTTGACTTTATGAATTCAGATGCCCTGGAGCAAATTGTCTATACCCCAACAAGAGGAACAAACATTCTAGATCTGGTCCTCACCGACATGTCAAACAGGTGCTCTGCTGCAGCTGTTGGATCATCATTAGTTAAAACTGACCACAAGTCATTCACCTTTGAACTGACACTAACACCAGAACTCTCAAAGGGTGAAATCAGAGTAAAAAACTTCACCAAGGCAAACTATACCCCCTTAGGTAAAGGTGTAAATGCATTCCAAGCCCCACCCCAAGCTGAAAGTGGTAACTATGCCGACGATTACACCACAGTCCTGTACAATCGCTTGCGTAAGTGTATAAACTTGGCTGTATTGGATAGAATCAAAGCCAGAGCCCCAAGTAAAATCAAGCTGCCATGGTGGACTTCCAGCATCAACTGACTCTGCAATAAATACAAAAAGTTGCTGTTCAAGAAAACAAAAACAAAGACCCAACAATGGAAAGGCACCCTCCTCAGTCTTAACAGGCAAATAAGACAACTTGTCAAATCCTCAAAGACCTCCTTTGAGAGAAACCTAGCAAGTACTGCCTAGTTTAACCATAAGGCCTTTTACAGCTATGCATGTAACCTAAAGTGTAGGATGCAAACATGTGTAGAACTGGTGGCCAACAGTATCACACACACTTGACCCCACAGAGATAACGAACCTGCTAGCAGATAGATTTGGCAAAAATTTTACTCCCTTATCCCCTCCTAACCCCCCACCTTACATATCTGAGCAGCAGGTCCTCAAAGCCATGTCCAAGGCAAAGAACATGGCCTCTATGGGACCAGATGACATCCCAGACTGTCTCCTAAACAGGCTAAAACATGAACTAACATCACCACTAAGTACCCTTGTCAATCACAGCCTTAACCACAGGCTTTGTTCCTGTGGAATGGAGAACAGCTAGAGTTATTTCCCTCCACAGTGGTGGCCTAGCAACAGACCCAGGAAATTACAGACCCATAATCCTGACCAGCCTCATCTGTAAGGCCATGGAACATATCATTATGGACCTCATAAATAAAGACATAGGTGATCTCCAGACCCTGGCTCCTACCAAATTTTGCTTCATGAAGGACAGATCCTGCCTGTTAAATCTGGTAGATTTCTTTGAAAGGTCATTGATGAAGTCAGATCTGTGCACAAATCATACCTTGACTTGGCATAGGCTTATAACACAATCGCACGTTCTTCAGGCATTACCTACAAACTTAGCAAACTGAATGTAAACCCCTTTGTTGTATGATAGGTTGCCAACTGGCTCATAGACTGGATGCAAACTATCAAAGTGAGTGACTCTACATCAACCAGCAGACCTGTTGCCAGCAGGGTGCCACAGAGGTCAGTGCTGGTCGCCCTAATGTTTGGTATATACTTCCCAAGCATTCATGTCAAAACTAAAGTGTTGTGGCTGACCAAGTTTGAAGACGACTGCAAACTAGGTGCAATCATTGAATCCCCAAATGACGTCAGTATACTCCAGGATGGTCTCACACAGACTAGCGACTGGTGTGTTATTCATGGTCTCAGACTGAATGCAAAGAAATGTATCATCTTTCCCTTCAGCACAAACAATGTCCCTTCACACTATCAAATCAATAGCAATACCCTAAGTACCCGTGGTAAAGGACCTCGGATCACAGGTTGACTGTAACCTTAACTTCAAGTGACCACATGTGTACCATTGTAAGGAAAGCTTTCCACGTAGCTCATTTGATTAGTAAAGGCATCACCTCGAGAACAAAAGCAGTTATAATCCCCCCTATACTCGGCAGTTATCCAGCCCATAATTTAGTATAATCGGTTTTTACAATACTAAGCACCTACAGCAATTAGAGAGACCTCAGAGGTTTCTAACAAAAAAGATCAAGGGCCTCCAGCATGTGTCTTACACAGATAGACTAAAATCCCTGTCACAATACTCCGTATCATATAGACTTCGTAGGTGAGACTTATGCCTGGCCTACACAGCAATCCAAGACCCAAACCTAATGAACTTACTGCATATCCATAAATCAAATGGGTCTAGGGCTACCCATTCCAGGGACTTAAATATGGCCTGCGACTTAAATAGGACATGCTGGAGGAACAGATTTATCTCCCAGCGGCTGCCATGTCTTTGGAACAGGCTACCAGTTCATTTGAAACAGAGTACCTCTGTGACACTGTTCAAGAGGAACCTATATGAGTGGATGGGGCACCATAAATTCTTACTGGGGATAGTGCTCACAACCCTCTTGGACATGGACAGTCATCACTGAATGCAATCTTGGGTATTGACTACTACCTTTACGGTATTGCATTGGGTTGAAGCTGCTAGGCTTAAAATGATCGCCAGATTGATAGCCTAGTAATCTATGATTCTATGGTGTAGGAGTATTTGTGTATTAAGGTTTGAACTGACTGTCAAGAAAATGCAGGTTTGACATGGTCTGGTTCATCTTCTTCTACTGCTAGGACTGTAGCTCCAGCTTCAGTCACTTTTACATGAATACCTTACCTGTAATCCCTAGTGTGCAACTGTCTCCTCCAGATTTTGTTCACCGGTCATTGACTAGCATTGTGTGTGTTGTCTGGCGGTTAACTTAGAAGATTAAGGCTATGAGTTTTTAATATGCTACCTTCTGTGGTACAGGGTTTGATTCAGTCTGTCTTCAATTGCTTACTGTGTGACCTTGAGCAAGTCATTTAACAGACAGTGCACTGGTTCAAATGGGGATTTGGACTAGGGTCTTCTGTGGTCTCTTGGGTCATATAAAGTATAACTAGCTCTGTACCTATTGCATGCACAGTGATCTCAAATGGCCCTTGGTTTCCTTTTGCTGTTGGCAGTTTATACTTCTGAAGTTTCTTCAACTTGCATTTCTGGCCACTGAAACTTTGGATCATTTACCCTATGCTGTGATATGGCATTTCTTGGGTGAGATTCTTCCTTGCTTTTCTGAGTTGGATCTGCCTAGTTCATCTCCCATACTGAACATTTGACATTGTTTTGTTGTATTGGTCCTTTTTGCATTTTTTTGAGTTAGTGTCATTGTAGATTTACCAGTGTAGACTTGCTGCCTTTAATATTGTGATAGTTCACTGACATTTTTGACTGTTTCTGTAACTTGGAATGAAAAAAAGTGCATCATGCAAACACAAACTGCCCCTCAGTGACACTAAATGTGTGGTAGATACTTGTCATTTACATTACTGTTTTTTTTTAATTAAACAAGAAACATCTTTATTGAATTATTACTTATGACCTTGGCAGTCTTACATTTATATAAATGAAACAAACCATATTTACATATTTTCAGCTGCAAACATTGCACATCACATATAATTTTCTGTACAGCCATTGTCATTCAAACATTACATAGTTCATTCAGTTTCTGCCTTCCCTTAAACCTCATTTCTCCTTTAAAACATTCTGCATGTATTGTTTCCGCAGTTCTGTTTATTTCTATGTAATTTGCTCATTCTCATTTCTAAAGATCCCACTTCCACTTTTTAATCTCTGTAACTGTGTTTACTACTTCTAGTACTGTTGGTTTAGACATTGATTTCCATTTTCTAGTAATTGCTTTTTTTTTGTAGCTACCAAAATTAAACTCAGCAAAGCTTTACTATGTTAGTTAATTGCAATTCTGTTTCACAACTAAAAAAAAATATTTCCTTAGTTAAGTCTGCTCATCCAGTATTTCAGTACAGAGTAGCCTGCACATATTTTTTAAAGTCTGTCAACTCATTACACTCCCAAACAATATGTTCTGAATTGCATCTTTATAACCCATCACACTTCCAACATTTGCAATCTACCTGAGAAAAAAAAATCTTTAGCGTCTGCTTGGGGCATAAAAATGCCTATGCAAACACTTCCAAGCAAAGATCCTAAATCTTTTAGACTTTGTTGCATATTTGGGAGCCATACATATATCCTCCCATTATTTCTTTGTGGATTGCTTGTCTAATCTGCCTCTAACTTCCTCAGATTGATTTCTATAGTTGACACGCAATATTTTATATGCCCCACTGATTATCCCCTTTTTAAACAGCAGCTTTTGTTCTAGATTCTACTAAAAACTCTACCAGTGCTGGCGTTTCACATATGATCCCCCCTATTCCTTTCTCTTTGCCTATACTTTAGTATTAATCTTTGCTAAGGAAGGCAATTTCTAGCTTGCAGCTCAAATGAAATTTTGGCCTCTTCCCATTGTTACCTTTCCCTCTCTTAATTATTTGCTTCAAATACCTTGGTTTCTTTTCCAGTTTTCTCCAGTAAATTCCAGCTCCCTCTTGCCTGTTCTTGTATCCTTAATTGCAGTCATACCTTTCAGCAGAATCTCCTTTCTCCTTTCCCATGCTGGCTTGGTTCTAAGAATACTTTTTGCTGCTTTATGAAAATAATATTCTGTATGCCTCACAGTTTAGACGTTGCCCGTTCGATTCTCAGTTAGAGCGTCTTCTGTGTGTCGACATGCATGAATGGGCGTTCCTTCATTGAAGGTTGTGCGTTAGGCCCGACAAGCCAGCACGTAAAAATCTACTGCCAGTCATTAGCGGACCGGAGTTCCGCTGTGGCGACCCCTAACCGGGAAAAGCCGAAAGACACAAACAAACAAACAAAATGGTTATTGTTGTTCTCCTTAAGGATATGCACCCAAAATCCTAGTCTGCCTTATTTCTTGAGCTTCCTCTCTGTTTCAGCATCATTCCTTTCCACTTTAAATTATAGCTTTCTGCATGTGCTATGTATAGGAGCAATAACTGTGCATCTTTGAAATACCCCATTCAAATCAGGTAATCCCCAGACTATTTTGCTTTGTTGGAAGGATCAACTTATCCCACTTAATTGTTGCCCTCTTCCCCTCCCAGATGAAATCATTCAGCTGTTTATTAATTACTATCCACAACTTCTCCTCTGGTTGATAAAACTATGCCTGACCTGTGCATAAGGGCATAAAGGGCTTACATTTTTTCACTGATTGTATCTTCCTATCCATATCCATAAAACAGGGCTTCCAAACTCTCACTTTTTGCATTTTTTTTTGTCTCTTCCCACATATCCATAGCTGCCATAACAGAATAATTTTAACCCACATTCATTCATCTGCATTTTATCATGTCCTCATAAATATGGGTGTTAATGACCAATGCATGTGTGGGTACATAGTTTACAACTATTGCCTTTGCTTTTTCCTTCATTAATTTTGTATCTCAAAAAAGCCCTTTAAATATCTCAGAATGTTCCACAATACTAAAATGTCCTTTTCTGGTACAAAATAGTATCATCTGCAAACAAAGCCAGCTTTTCTTGACTAACACACCAACTACATCCTTGAATCTCTCAGTCCCCTATTTTCTTTGCCAGTGGTTCTAAATGTAATGGAAATAAAGGGGAAAGAGGACACTCATGCCTGGCACATCTGCTCAAACAGAACCTATCAGAGAGGAATACCCCCCCCCCTTTAATCTCCTCCAATCCTTCATATATCCTCCCAGTTAACCCATTATTTTGTCAGGGGATGCAACTGCCTTCATAAAATCCCAGCTCACTCTGTCAAATGCTTTCACTACATCAGGACCCACCAGCAACAGTGGTATTTTGTTACGGTGTGCTTTCCTCTGGACCAGCACTACTCTACCAATGTTGTCAATTGCTTGCCTGCCCTCCATACAACCACATTGCTCCATATCTGTCAGTCTTGCCATCACCTTTGCCATTATAGACATAAACACTTTATAGTCATGGTTTATAATCAAAATGGGCCTATATGAAGCTGGATCTGATGGGTCTTTACCATCTTCAGGTATTACAGCCACCACAGCTTTCTTCCAGGATGTTGTTTCTCCTGCTTTTAAAAAACTGTTAAACAAAATCATTCAGATCATTATCACTTTCATCCCTCATAGTTCCCAAACTTCCACACAAAAACCGTATATTCCTGGTGACTTTCTTGTAGATCGGTTATACATTACCATTTTCTTTTCATCGACTCCTATACTAACTATTAGTAAATGAGCCTCATCTGCCTTTAACGTTTGCAAATGTAATTCTTCCATAAGCATTTCCATTTGTATTTTTTCTTGATTTCCACGTTTCTCTGCTTTATACAAATTTTCATACCCATCCAAATGACTCTTATGCAGTCTATGAAAAGTTTTGCAAATGTGCAGTGATTGATCTTAGAAATAAGTCGATTTTAAAAGGTTTGAATGCTTATGAGGAAATTCTAAGACCATGCATCTCCTCTAAGCCTTCTTGAGAAAATAGTTGTAAATCCTATAAGGAGGATAAAAGAAAAAGTCCAAATCTAGTAAAACCAAAGCACATTCTGGTTAATAAAAATTCTTGTTTACCTTTCTTTCCAGCAAGCCTACTCATAGAAAGGGCACAGAGTCATCCACTGATTTGGGCATTTCTAGATTATCTCTTAGAGCTGTCAGTGATAAAGCTGTCAATGAGCTGCCCTCCCTCAGGCCTAAGGTTGAGTTCTTATCGGTGTGGTAGTGTGTCTTCTTTAGTGTAGGTGGTCCTCTGAAGGGATTTTCATGCCTCAGAACAGATCCCCTTCTGCCAAGTCTGTAGTTTCTTATAGGTAAGGCAGTGCTGAGGAACAGGTGGGCTTGAAGCTCCTCCTGTCCTTGTCTAGTTCTGGGCTAGACTGGGAAGGTACCCTCTATAGAACTCCTCCTTCCTAGTCGGGTACTAATTCAATCCAGGTCTCCAAGCTCTCTGCAGACACTGACATTGCCCTGGTTGGTTCCCTAAATGTCAATCCCACAACTGGTACCATTGCATCACTATCAGTACCTTCTGCACCAGGGATTTCTTTGGCCATGATGATCATGGGTGAGAGCTTGGTGCTTGAGGCAGTGGCAGTATGTTCCATGTCAAGATCCAGATTCTTGGCTTTTGGTCCCTTGGAGGTAAGAAACGGGTTTTTCTTTTGGCAGAATGTTTTCACTGTGTGTGGGGGGGTTATATTGATGCTGTGTCCTTTTCAGCGCAGATCATTTTAAATGATTGACAGTAGGGCTGTCAGGTCCAGTGATAGCATTTGTGTCATGTTCATTACTAGTACTTCTGCAGTCATTGCAGATGCTTCCCTTGTGCTTGTGCCTCAGTTGGCTTTCTGCAGGGCCCCTGTTCATGGGGTACCTGTCCCAGGGAGATCTTCTCATTACCAGAACAAAAAGCTGGAGGGTTTTAGCTGAAACATTTTACCAGAATCTAGACTTGAGTCTGCCACAGGATCTTTTACCTCAGAATCATTCCCACCAAGGATGATGGCACAAGAGGTACTGTAAGAGGAGATGCATTGACTTCCCAGTGAATCTCCAGAGCCAGGTTCAGACTTTATGGCTGAAATAGATTCCCCCATTTCACCCCTTCAATACGTCCAAGTACAGAGAGGTCCTTCAGATGATGCTAAAGAAGAGGGGGTTACCTCTTGTCCTTCACACTGGCCTCAGAGAATGCACTACATGAATAATCAAGGGGGTGTTTACACCAGTTTATTGCAACGCAGAAACTAGAATATCAAATTAACTTACAGGGCATTTTCCAAGGATGAGTAATCAGTTAAATATTAAAAGCATTCTTATAACAAGACTCCTAAGATGATGCCCTTTGACACATACTTCTCAATCTGTAGACACTGAAAATGTAGACAAAGGGTCTTGAAAAGTAAGTACATCTGGCCAGAAATCTGGACAATGAGATAGCATGAAATTTGCATTCCTATTGGCACAACTCTACCAACTTCCAATGGGGTTGTGAGATTCTACCATGCAGAAATACAACTTAAATAAACAAACAGAAGTGACAAAATGATGGAAAATGTAATGTTTTATTAAGCTTTCGACTGTGACTGACTTCAGTAAAATGTAAACCAGCAGGAAAATGTTTGCACAGAACATGTAATGTAGAATTTATCAAAACCGAATGCATGTTGGCTTTGTGATGTATGGGAAAGCACCTATCTCCTAGAACACAGAAGAAAACATTTGGACAATGGAAATGAAGATGAAGGTTAAAGGAGAGAAAATAGAACAGGGGTGGCAACTGTAAAGAGGATAACACAGACATAAGGAGACATGGAGAGGGTGGTATGGTTCTGGAATATAATGACTGAGGTACTCTTAGTGTCAGCAAGGAAAACATAGCTTATTTATTTATTTGCATTTGTTTACCGGGATGGTCCAGCTGGGCCAGAAGTGCCCACTTTCAGTGGAGTCCCGGGGAGAAAAGCTCCACATATAAGACATTTTACATACAATACAGAATTTACATTAATAAAGACATTTAATACATGTTATTGGCAGCTTATATAATTGGTGAAAAAAAAGTACATAAGTAATCATTCTCAAATCAAAGATATTATACAAGCAATACAGAGTATACATTGGATATAAAAAGTGTACACACCCCTGTTAAAATGCCAGGTTTTTGTGATGTAAAAGATGAGACCACAATAAATCATTTCAAAACTTTTTTCACCTTTAATGTGACCTATAACCTGTGCAATTCAATTGAAAAACAAATCTGTTAGGGGGAAAAATATAAAAAAAAAAAAAAAAAAACGGTACAATAAGCTGATTGCATAAGGGTGTACACCCTTAAACTAATACTTTGTTGAAGCACCTTTTGCTTTAATTACAGTGTTCAGGTCACACTAAATGTGGGAAAAGTTTTGAAATGATTATTGTGGTCTCATGTTTTTATATCACAAAAAACTTGCATTTTAACAGGGCTGTGGTACACTTTTTAAATCCACTGTATACATGAGAACATTCCATATGAGTAGTTTTCAGCTAGCAAAATTTATATAGGACACTTCATGCAGTGGGTGCAAAGCAGGTATAGGGATTAATCAGAGACTAGATACTTAAACTTTTCACACATTAAGGAGTTGCAATAGCTGAGCAATAGGCTGTCTGAGTCCTCTTGCTGGAATCAGCAAAGTTGGTGGACATTGTTGCAGATATAAGTGGTGGTATGATATTAAGGTAGGCTACGAGAGTACCTTAATGCCTCGCCTGGTTCAGTGGTAGGTCTATAACGGTTAGAAAGAGAAGGAAGTAGACAGGAGGGATCAATGGTAGGACATTGAGGGTTAGTAGAAGATGGAAGTGGACAGGATGGAGAGTCTGAGTAAGTAAAAAAACAGGTGGATGTGAAAGGAGGATGCCAGAGTAGTAGAGTGGGGGTGAGAATAGTTGTGATGGTTGAAGTTAGGTTATATGAGATGTGGTGTTAGCACATGTGCACAGCCAAGATGAGGAGAGATGTTGTTTCAGAGATGTCTTGAAGAGTGTTACTGAGCGGGTGGATCTATGTTTTGGGGGTAGGGAGTTCCAAAGTTTTGCGATGGTGAAGGAGTAAAGCATCTGGCCAGCCGAAAGTTTGGGTTTTTCTACATTTAAGAGCAGTTGGTTGTTGGATTGGAGTCGTCTGTTAGGATGATATAAAGTAAGTATAGAAGATAGTGCAATGAACATGGATGGATTATGAAAGAGTCTGTTAGCTGTAGTTAGTTGAATAAAGGTGAGATAGTCGGGGAGTTCAAGCCATTGTAGGTTGTGGAATGATAAGCAGTGGTGGAATGAGTAGGGGGCATTAGTTACAAACTTAGCAATTTTGTTGTAGCATAAGTCTAGTTTGGACTTGAGAGAGGACTGAATGTTGAGGAGTGGAGGGCACCATATAAAAGCGAGAGTAATAGAAAATAAGAGGGAAGGGAAAGTCGGGCTGATGCACTGAATAGATGTTTGTATCGGTAGAGAGTGCCAAGCTTTTGATGAGTCTTTTTGACATTGGACTGGATGTGCAGGTCGAATGTGAGGTTTTTGTCTGTGATGACACATAGGAGTTTTGTGCTAGGTACAATGTTGATGGTGGTACCATTTAGGGATTCATTTGTGAAGTTCTCTTATTGTAGGGGTGTGGACTTTTGGAGGGCAAAGATTACTGGTTTGGTTTTGTTGGGGTTCAGGACAAGATGATTATTAGACATCCAAATTTCAGTGGAGGTGAGGGCGTTTTGGGTGAGTTGGTGTAATTCTGAGGAGCTGTTTGCAATGCAGATTATAGTGGAGTCATTTGCGTACTGGATGACTGAGCCTTGAGAGAGTGTGGTGTGGAAGTTATTGATAAATATGCTAAACAAAAGTGGGCCTAAAATGGAGTCTTGAGGGACACCAGTGGTGGTTTTTAGGAAAGAGGAGTAAGAGTTCTGCCATTTAGTTGATTATTGCCTGTTAGGTAATTAGTGAACCAGTTTAGAGTTTAAAGTGCGGTACCTGTGTTAGAGAGTTTTGTTAGAAGGAGAGAGTGGGATATAGTACTGAAAGCTTTAGAAAGATCAAGAAGTAGTGAAGGTATGATTTTACCAGCATCACGGGCTCAGTTAACAGTGTCCATGAAGGGTATGAGGGCAGTGGCGGTACTATGTCCTGGCCTAAATCCATATTGGGTGGGTGTGAGAATGTGGTTGTGAGTCAGATGGTGAAGAAGTCGAGAAGGAATACATTCTTCCAGAATCTTAGAGATAGGTGATAGTATAGCAATGGGGCAGAAGTTGGTGGTGTCTTTGTTGGGGCCCCCCTTGTGTAGAGGGGAGGATATAAGCTTTTTTCCAGATGATAATACTAAAAAAGAACTTCAGTCACCACCACAAAATGATAACTGTTAAAATCTTCTCTTTAATAATCTCCAGTAAAAATACAGATAAAATATATTCCGATAAGTGCTTTTGGCAGTTGATGCCTTCTTCAGATTGTTGAATTCATAAAAATAAAAATCACAATTTAAAGACATATCATCCAATCATAATGCATTTCAATGGGACCATAAGCCAATCAACATACTTCAATTCCCTTCATTATAATAGATCAGAGTAATACTGGAAATTCTCCCACATAGGTCAGGTATAATATTGTCAACCAATCACAATCTACTCCTGTAATTCAGTGACAAATGGATACATAATAGAATGAACCAAAAGAAGCGGCAGAAAAAAACTCTTCCACCAGTCCCTTTACATTCAAGAGAACTCTTCCATGTCTATCCATACCTTAGCTTAGGACAAAAAGAGCAAACAATCAGGTCCATCAAACCCAATAAATACGTAGACTTGGTGTAAGAGTATATAAAACACCAAACATAATCAAACATCAAATATACGACATAAAGGAATGTGTTATAATGAAATTATAATACTCCCATATCTGGCATGAGTCATAAAAGTCTTGTTTTTGTTGGGGAAAGTAACATCTTTGCAGTATATGCATGGCATAGATGGATATAAAATTATTCATGTGCATTAGCGATGATTATCTTCCTTTTACAACCCAAGATCCAAACGTATTAGAGAGAATCATATGACAAGTCAAATCGCAGATAACGGAAAAGATTAAATCAACCTCATATGCCTTAGCCAATCAAGACTGATTATCACAATATAAGAACCAGTTGATAGAGATAAAAAATATTCATTTCATTGGTTAGGTATAGAGGTGAGTTGCCAATCACGTCTTTCAATAAGTTACTACTTGCCAATGTCAGCTTTACATATCTACACCATTGAAAGCTGTCTACGAAGTAGAAAGCCAATAGGGAGATTGTGAAAAACACCCTTTCTTGGTATTTTCCTTTTCGAAATTTGTGTTCAATATTTAATCCAATATACATTTTGTTTTTATTTTTGGTTATGACAAAACTACTGAGATACAAGGCACTAAGGCCTTGTCAATGTAAAAGCAGCATAAACAGGTGTCAAATAAAAATTGCTCTTCAGCACATATGGTACATTGCTTCCTTTTAGGTCTCAGAGATCAAGATTTAAGGAATAATGTTTAGATAACAAAAATGCATTACGGCATTTAGTCGCAAGGATGAATAACCTGTATTAAGTTCCTATAATATGTATGCATGACAGGACCAATCAAAAGTAATTTCCAAAATACTAGGGCCAATAAGCAAACAATGGAAAGACTTCATCGTATTAGTTCAACTTGTGGACGAGTTACCAATCAGATTATCCGGGCTATTTGTCCTATGCCAGATCAGCTCTTCATGTTTAAGCCATTTGGAGCTATCTGTATAACAGACAACCAATAGAAACATCGTAGATGTTGTACATTGCACAGGTTGAAGTGTTTTAACATTGAATCAAACATAACCTCGAACTCAAACAAAACCACAGATCTTTGCAAAATTAATGGTGTCCAACTATATTGCGTCTGGTCTTTAATATAGGTTTAAACGGAACCACCAGATTTAGACCAGGTGGGCGATTCGTTTGTAAGTTAACAATCCAAGCAATTTCTCTGAATTCAGTCATATTCATGATATCGCCGCCTCTTGCAGTTAAATTCATAACCTCAATAACTTGAAATTTAAAACTGTGTGATGGATTCATTAGGCAGTGAGTTGCCAAGGCATTATTTGGATCAGAGTTGCAAATATCCCTTATGTGTCGCAAAATACGATCTTTCAGGTGCTGGTCCATTTTTCCAACATAAAAAGCTGGACAATGAGAACAGGTGGCTAGATAAATTAAATGTTTAGTGTGACAATTTGCATAGGCATGAAAAGTGTAAGAATGTCCAGTGATGGGATGCTGTAAAACATTAGAATTACTAATAAAAGGACAGGCTTTACAACATAGACATTTAAAATTGCCTTTCCGTTGGGAAACGGGTTACATATCGAAGCCATCTTTATTGTAGAGAAGTCTCTTTAAGTTTTTCTTATTTTTGTATGTGAACCTTGGGTTATCTCTTTCAATTTTTCTTAATTGATCGTCTGATGTAAGTATTGACCAGAATCTTGTAATCACTTCCCGAATCTGCTTATTGTCCGTGCTATAAGTAATCATACAATTAGTTCTCTGATCACGTTCAGCACTGTGACTAGTGCCTTCTCTCTCATTAGAATTCAATTTAGAGGAAAAGAAAGGTCGACCTCTACCTTGTCTCAAATTTCCACGATCATCCTTTAGGCCAAGATTCCTATCATTATAGCCTCTTGCCTTCAAGTTGGTACAAAGTTTCTCAACCTCTAGATCAAAATCTCCTTCCCTAGTGCATAGCCTTGAGGCTGTTACTACTTGGTTCTCATAGATGTTATCAAAATATGTGCTGGATGCATACTTTGACGATGCAGGTAATGGTTCTTCCATGTTGGTTTCCTGTGCATCTTTGTACTTAAGCATTTTGTGGGGTGCAGTGAGATTTCACCATCTAAGAACTCAACTTTATTAAGTGAGTGTTGCACTTTAAATTCAAGAATGTCAGTACTACTATTAATAAATGCTATAAAAGCATATAGTTGATCATTAGTGCCTTTCCATAGAATGAATACATCATCCATGAAATGTCCATAATAGTGTAGGTGTTGTTTCCATGGACTGTTTTTGTGGAGGAATGATGCTCTCTCCCAGGATGCTAGAACCAGGTTAGAGTAACTGTTATCACAGGGGGTGCCCATAGCTACCCCCATGTTTGCAAATAGTACTCCTATCCATATAGAAAGACATTTTCTCTAAAACCAATTCTAATAAGGAGCAAAGTGGTTCAGAATCACTATTCTTTTCTCTCAAAAATGAGTGAATAGCTTGTAATCCAAAAGTATTGGGAATAACAGTGAACAAACTAATGATGTCCATTGTCACTAGGATAATGTCTTCAAATGAACCCATACTTTGCAACTTGGAATGCAGTTCAGATAAAAAAACTGCATGTATCTTTCATCACTGTGGGAGCCATAGGTAGAACTTTCTTTAATTTGTTTTCAACATAGAGATTCCGTAATCCAATCCCTACCTGCTACAATAGGGCAGAGGGGAAGATCAATGGGATGCTTATGGATTTTCGGAAGTCCACTAATAGTGGGTATGGTAGGGTATAGTGAATCTAAATAGTCATATAGTTCTTTAGTAAGGCGTCTTTCCATTAACATTTCATATAACTCACTAAGGACAAGTGATATCTTCAGGTTCACTTTTTTCTTACTAAGTTTTCGATACGTCGAACCATCTGCTAACATCAATATTTATTTATTTATTTATTTATTTATTAACATTTATTGACCTGGAGTGTCCGACTGGACATAGGTCCATTTTCAGCAAAGGCCCGGGGAGAAAAGCTCCACAGTTAAAATAAACAGACAGTAGTTACATTGGATTACATAGCGATTAACAATTTAACATAGCAATTACTTACAACATATTTACAGATGAAGAACATAGTACATCAGTAGACAACTAGAATCTTTATCTGTGAAGTACATAACAGACATTAACAAATGTTACAATAAGAAGTTCCTGCTCTATAATATGTACTTGGCTTATGAGCATCTGAGCTTGCTATAATCAAGGTAGTTAGTGGAGTGGAAAGAAAGGTAGTGATTGGATGGGGTGGGTGATATTAAGAGTGGGAGTTGCAAGGGCATAGCCAGCATGTTTTTAGGTGCGCTTTTAGTAAAGTTTTGAAGTGGGTGCATGATGGTATGGAGGTAATTGTGGGTGGGAGGGAGTTCCATAATTTGGCTATGGTGCAAGAGAATAGTGCTTCACCAGCAGAGTTATAGGTTTTAGTGATTTTGTTGCTGGATCTTAGTGGTCTGGTTGTGCGATAGGGTTGGAGTAGATTCTGGAGGGATGGGAAATTTAGTGGATGGTTTACTAGTTTGTGGGCGAGTGAGAGTTGATACCATTGAAGATCTTATTCCTATACCAAGTAGCATCTATCACAACTATACTGCCTCCTTTATCTGCAGGTTTAATGACATTATTATCCATAGATCTTAGTTGGTCCAATGCTTCCTTTTCCTGTTTAGATATGTTGTAAAAAGTACCCACGTTCTTACCAGGTCCTCTTAGTTCACCTACTTGTTTTTCACATAGTTGGGAGAACAAGTCTAATGCAGGATGGTTAATCGGGGTGTAGTTGCTCAGTTTCTTAAACTGGTTCCAATTTGAATGATTCTCTACTCCAAACACACATTTGAGCATGACTTTTCTTGTGAAAAACTTCAAGTCCGTAACAAATTCATTTAAATTTGAGCTAAGGGAAGGAATGAAAGAGAGCCCCTTTTCCAAGATTAACACTTGCTCAGAACTTAAGTCTATTGTGGAAAGATTGACAACTAAACTTACATCGTTAGTTTTTTCTGTTTCCTCTCTTGACTTAATGTTCTCGTACATTGGTGAAATGAGGGTTTCACAAAAACTGGTAGGGGCCAATTAACAGTGTTATGTACAACACCACCTTTTGGACGTATAACTTGTTCTCTTTTATCACCTATAAGATTTGGAGGAGAAACAGTTTCAGAAGCTGCTGTACTAGGTCCAGCTTCTAATAGATTCATGACAGGAACTTCCAGCATATTGTTAGATTTGTTTGCCCTTAAATTAGATTCATGTAAAGAATTATTGTCATGATTATTGGAATCCAATTTCTTTGAGGTGTCTTCCTCAAGCAAATGATTAGATTCAGCTATCCGCTGTCTTTTGTCATGTCCAAATCGACTATGTCCACGAGGTACATACACCTCTCTAGGCCATTCAAAAATCTGTCCCTTTTCAAAATTTTGATAATCTCTAATTAGTTTTTTTACTTTCTGATCCTTTAATTTATTGTCATAGATGTTTAGGTTAAACTGTAATGTCTCTAGTCTTCATAAATGAATATTGTGTATGTCTAGTTGTTCCAGCTTTGCCTGTTTATCCTTTATAAGAGTGGTAATACATTTCTTCTCCAGTTTAAAAAAAATCAATCAGTAGCTTCATATATTGATAGCTAGTCTCCTTAAGTTGATCTGCTGTCATTTGGCAAGCAGATTGGGATACGTATTGCCATAACTTGGCAAACACTTCACACACATACCTCTTGGAATGATTCTATGATGCAAAGAAGCTTCAAGATGGAATCATTGCCACTGTAATCATTTCAAATGGTATGCAGCATTTTCCACTTCACGATACATCTCCTGGAAACTATTATTCACAGAATCAGCATCTTCTGATGGAATTTGAGGAGTAATTCTTGCATCAGTCAAACTGACTTGAAGTAGAGGGTTGAGAGACTCCCCCATGAAATTGGACAACAAGTAGCTTTTTGTCTTGTTGATGGTAGTCACCGCCATGTGCAGTGCGGCAGAAAAGAAAGAAAGAAATAAAAATCAGCAATGCCGAGCTGCCAAAGTGCCGAATGAAGCGATGCAAATACTAAAACAGAACTTTGGTCACCACCACGGAATGATAACTGTTAAAATCTTCTCTCTAATAATTTCCAGTAAAAATACAGATAAAATATATTTCGATAAGCACTTTCGGCAGTTCATGCCTTCTTCAGATCGTTGAATTCATAAAAATCAAAATCAAAATTTAAAGGCTTATCATCCAATCAGAATGCATTTCAATGGGACCATAAGCCAATCAACATACTTCAATTCCCTTCATTATAATAGATCAAAGTAATACTGGAAATTCTCCCACATAGGTCAGGTATAATATTGTCAATTAATCTCAATCTACTGTAATTCCGTGACAAATGGATGCATAATAGAATGAACCAAAAGAAGCAGCAGAAAAAAACTCTTCCACCAGTCCCTTTACAATCAAGAGAACTCTTCCGTGTCTATCCAAATCTTAGCTTAGGACAAAAATAGCAAACAGTCAGGTCCATCAAACCCAATAAATACGTAGACTTGGTGTCAGAGTATATAAAACAGCAAACATAATCAAACATCAAATATACAACATAAAGGAATGTGTTATAATAAAATTCTAATACGCCCATATCTGGCGTGAATCATAAAAATCTTGTTTTTGTTGGGGAAAGTAACATCTTTGCAGTGTATTATTACTAGAGGCTCGGTTTAATAAAGAGTTCCAGAATTTCTTTGGGTTTTGCTTGTGTTGATTTTGTAATGTGAGGTAGTGTTCTTTTTTGTTTTGTGGCACTAGGCACTTAGCCTGGTTTCGGAGCTGTTTGTATCGGGCGAGGCCGGATGGGGTTTTTATTTTTTTGCCAGATTTTCCATGATTTGTCCCTACATTTTATGAGATTCTTAGTGGATCTTGTTAGACAACTAGCATGGTTGGTGTTTACTCTGTTTTGCCTAAGGTGAGTGGGATTGTATTTAGCTAGGGGAGTGACAGACAAGCAGGTTTAAGTGGATTTGTGGAATTATTTCTCTTCTAGCACCATCATGTTTTTTTGGACAAATTGAAATGTCAACATACACTGCAAACTTCCTTGCCAATTCCAGGTAGTGTTTTTTTTTTTTAATTTAATTGCCTTCCATCCTTATCTAGAAATGCCACATGCAATTCAGACAGAATTCACACACAAAACTAAAACAGAAAATGTCATAATAATGACTCCTAACAGGCAGAAGATAGACAAACAAATTAGTACTCGAGTGGAGACCCTCAGTATCTTCACCCTGTCTGCTGTATCTTTAGCCATATGGTCAGTGCAGATTTTTATAAAAGTGCACCACTGCGGCAATGTAGTGTGAAGTTCAGACCCAGATGGTTATTTCCTGCATCTCGAGACATACATTTTTTTCATTGTGTTTGACGGTAAGCATAACATGACTGACCCTTACCCTATTCCCAGACAAAAATGAAAGCAGGTGCTTGTATTAAGCATGTACATAGAATTCTTGATGCTTTCCTTAGAACACAGTAAAACTGAAGCTTAAGTGGCTCAGAGAACAAACTGTCCAATCTACAAGAAATCTGACATTGAGTATCTCATTGGTACATTTTTCAAAGATATGTTTCTTTGATTGGCTTATTTTAACTTTGTAGCAGCATTACAAATGTGGAAGGCAGCCATCAGAAGCTGAAACCATCACTCCCAAACCAAACATTCATTCTCGTGTGTGTACACATAGACACACTCATCTACTCTCACTCTCTTTTTCGTTCACCTCTATTATTTTGAATTTGTTTAACTAAGTAATCCACCAGGCACATATACTTCTTGGTAATTTGCTTAGTCACAAAGTAGGACTACAATTCAATGCCTTGGTCCTCTGCAGTAAACTGTCAAGGCAAATCACAATCTCATTTCTGAAACCAAATAACCTTCATAGTAGCCACCACTGCTGCTACAGCTGGACTTGTTCTACAGATTAGGTAAAACAATCTGAAAATGAGATGCAAAGTAGTGATTCTTGTTATATGGTAACATTATTTACCAACAGCCTTTAGACTATGATTTTATATTTAGAAAATGCAAAGCTTCCCGTTTGTTTTTCTTTAATGCTTATGCTTAATGCTTCTGCTGTCTGGGATTAAATGGGCGGTCACGGTGGTGCAGGGGTTAGCATTTGCACATCACACCAAGAGGTTCCCTGGTTTGATTCTCTGCTGGGGTGCCTTCTGTGTGGAGTCTGCATGTCCTCCCTGCGGTCACGTGGGTTTCCTTCCACATCCCACAGATATGCTGTAGCTGGATTGGACACACTAAATTGGGCCTAGGTGTGTGTGTGTGTGTGTGTGTGTGTTCAGTGGAAGGTTGGGCGCCGGGCTGGCAACTCCACTGCCAATCGTTCTGCGGACCGTTGTTCTGCTGTGGTGACCCTTCACCAGGAAAAGCCGAAAGAAAAAGAAGCATCTGTCTGGGATGAAATGCCTAACTGACAGCAAACAATCTGCTGTTGAAAAAAATACACTGCTTTGAATCAGCATGTAGTTTGAGATACGTTTAGACTCTCTTCCTGATGGATTACACAAAGTTCTGCCAAATAGTGTAGCACTCAACTTTTCAAAGTGCCATGAGTACTTGTATTACTGGGGCAGTCTGTTGTCCTCACTTTATACAGTTGCCCAAGTGATGAAAGATGGAACATAACTGTTTTAACTGCATCTGATTTTGCAAATCATCCCTGATTTTGCCTCATATTGTTAACCTTTTCCTCATAAACTTTTGATTTTCTGGCAAGTCACTGAGGACTGCCAGGTAATAATGTGAGATATTAATGTTTCATACCTCTTATTCTTCAAAAAAATGCATTTACATACTTATGCAAAACCTGTTCTGTTAACTTTTTTGAGTGAAGTACGTGTAATTAAAAATTGTCTCTGATTTTAGAATGGTTTCCTTGTTTATTTTGGCTTTGTCCTTAATTCTTGAGCAAAGAAGTTGACAGCTCCTCAGCTTTAGTTGATGGAAGAAAGAACTGGAAGTGAACTGTGGTGCAAACCAAAACTAGTGATTTCTACTGTACTGATTTAGAAAGTGGTTACTCATTGCAGATTTGCAAGAGCTTGCAGTCTTGCACGTCACCTGACTAGTTTGTCTTGGTTGCTGCTCTGTGGGGCTGGCTGCACAGTGTAATGATGTGAGTAAACAAGGCTAAAATAAATCTTGATTTAAAAGGGCCACCCATGATTTTGTGGCACTCTGTTGTTATGGTAAAAAGTCTAGTGTTTTCTGGCAAATATAGCATGGTTGAGAAGTATGCTTTGACATCGTTTTCCTTTGATTTTGTTAGTGTGTTAAAGTGAATTCATAGCATTTATAAGTGTTTGCTGTACCTGTTTCTGCCTGTTTTGTGAAAAAAAAGAAAAAAAGAAAAAAATATCTCTTGTTTTTCCTGCTTTACTAGTTTAGTCCAGTTTCAGAGTTGCTGATTCCTGGGCTTTGGTTGTAGTTCCTGTGTACTGTTTCCTTGCCTTATTTGGGGGAAGGGAAGCTACCTTGCTTTCCTGCTTTACTAGTTTAGTCCAGTTTCAGAGTTGCTGATTCCTGGGCTTTGGTTGTAGTTGCTGTACTGTTTTCCTTGCCTTATTTGGGGGAAGGGAAGCTACCTTGCTTACCAGTGGGAGTGGGAAGCTTATTGAGCTGCCTTTGTCCAGCTTTGTGAGGTTTCAGCCAGTAACTAGTAGTTTATTGGTCGTTTTGGGCCAGTTTCTAGCTTTTCCAGCCCCTGGTATAACACTTTCAGCATGTACCTACTCAGCACAGACTCCACGTGGGCCAGCAGAGTAATCCAGGCTGCAGAGAGCTGAATAAGCGACTTTTCTTGATACTAAGTATATTTTTGTTGCTTTCCATCTGAATACCTAGCAACTGTATTTACCTGCCTTTCTGTTACATTGAAGCTGTTTTACTGCATTTAACTTAATATTGCACTTGGAATCCTTGTTTGTTACTATTTGACTGTATTTGTAGCAAATTCTTCTGTGTAAGCTGTAGTAGCTGATTCTTAGCATTTATAAGTGTTTGCTGTACCTGTTTCTGCCTGTTTTGTGAAAAAAAAGAAAAAAAAGAAAAAAATATCTCTTGTTTTCCTGCTTTACTAGTTTAGTCCAGTTTCAGAGTTGCTGATTCCTGGGCTTTGGTTGTAGTTCCTGTGTACTGTTTCCTTGCCTTATTTGGGGGAAGGGAAGCTACCTTGCTTTCCTGCTTTACTAGTTTAGTCCAGTTTCAGAGTTGCTGATTCCTGGGCTTTGGTTGTAGTTCCTGTGTACTGTTTCCTTGCCTTATTTGGGGGAAGGGAAGCTACCTTGCTTACCAGTGGGAGTGGGAAGCATTGAGCTGCCTTTGTCCAGCTTTGTGAGGTTTCAGCCAGTAACTAGTAGTTTATTGGTCGTTTTGGGCCAGTTTCTAGCTTTTCCAGCCCTGGTATAAAACTTTCAGCTTGTACCTACTCAGCACAGACTCCACGTGGGCCAGCAGAGTAATCCAGGCTGCAGAGAGCTGAATAAGCTGACTTTTCTTGATACTAAGTATATTTTTGTTGCTTTCCACATCTGAATACCTAGCAAACTGTATTTCGCCTGCCTTTCTGTTACATTGAAGCTGTTTTACTGCATTTAACTTAATATTGCACTTGGAATCCTTGTTTGTTACTATTTGACTGTATTTGTAGCAAATTCTTCTGTATGTAAGCTGTAGTAGCTGATTCATAGCATTTATAAGTGTTTGCTGTACCTGTTTCTGCCTGTTTTGAAAAAAAAGAAAAAACAGGAAAAAATATCTCTTGTTTTTCCTGCTCTACTAGTTTAGTCCAGTTTCAGAGTTGCTGATTCCTGGGCTTTGGTTGTAGTTCCTGTGTACTGTTTCCTTGCCTTATTTGGGGAAGGAAGCTACCTTGCTTTCCTGTTTTACTAGTTTAGTCCAGTTTCAGAGTTGCTGATTCCTGGGCTTTGGTTTGTAGTTCCTGTGTACTGTTTCCTTGCCTTATTTGGGGGAGAAGCTACCTTGCTTACCAGTGGGAGTGGGAAGCATTGAGCTGCCTTTGTCCAGCTTTGTGAGGTTTCAGCCAGTAACTAGTAGTTTATTGGTCGTTTTGGGCCAGTTTCTAGCTTTTTCCAGCCCTGGTATAAAACTTTCAGTTAACAATCCAAGCAATTTCTCTGAATTCAGTCATATTCATGATATCGCCGCCTCTTGCAGTTAAATTCATAACCTCAATAACTTGAAATTTAAAACTGTGTGATGGATTCATTAGGCAGTGAGTTGCCAAGGCATTATTTGGATCAGAGTTGCAAATATCCCTTATGTGTCGCAAAAATACGATCTTTCAGGTGCTGGTCCGTTTTTCCAACATAAAAAGCTGGACAATGAGAACAGGTGGCTAGATAAATTAAATGTTTAGTGTGACAATTTGCATAGGCATGAAAAGTGTAAGAATGTCCAGTGATGGGATGCTGTAAAACATTAGAATTACTAATAAAAGGACAGGCTTTACAACATAGACATTTAAAATTGCCTTTCCGTTGGGAAACGGGTTACATATCGAAGCCATCTTTATTGTAGAGAAGTCTCTTTAAGTTTTTCTTATTTTTGTATGTGAACCTTGGGTTATCTCTTTCAATTTTTCTTAATTGATCGTCTGATGTAAGTATTGACCAGAATCTTGTAATCACTTCCCGAATCTGCTTATTGTCCGTGCTATAAGTAATCATACAATTAGTTCTCTGATCACGTTCAGCACTGTGACTAGTGCCTTCTCTCTCATTAGAATTCAATTTAGAGGAAAAGAAAGGTCGACCTCTACCTTGTCTCAAATTTCCACGATCATCCTTTAGGCCAAGATTCCTATCATTATAGCCTCTTGCCTTCAAGTTGGTACAAAGTTTCTCAACCTCTAGATCAAAATCTCCTTCCCTAGTGCATAGCCTTGAGGCTGTTACTACTTGGTTCTCATAGATGTTATCAAAATATGTGCTGGATGCATACTTTGACGATGCAGGTAATGGTTCTTCCATGTTGGTTTCCTGTGCATCTTTGTACTTAAGCATTTTGTGGGGTGCAGTGAGATTTCACCATCTAAGAACTCAACTTTATTAAGTGAGTGTTGCACTTTAAATTCAAGAATGTCAGTACTACTATTAATAAATGCTATAAAAGCATATAGTTGATCATTAGTGCCTTTCCATAGAATGAATACATCATCCATGAAATGTCCATAATAGTGTAGGTGTTGTTTCCATGGACTGTTTTTGTGGAGGAATGATGCTCTCTCCCAGGATGCTAGAACCAGGTTAGAGTAACTGTTATCACAGGGGGTGCCCATAGCTACCCCCATGTTTGCAAATAGTACTCCTATCCATATAGAAAGACATTTTTCTCTAAAACCAATTCTAATAAGGAGCAAAGTGGTTCAGAATCACTATTCTTTTCTCTCAAAAATGAGTGAATAGCTTGTAATCCAAAAGTATTGGGAATAACAGTGAACAAACTAATGATGTCCATTGTCACTAGGATAATGTCTTCAAATGAACCCATACTTTGCAACTTGGAATGCAGTTCAGATAAAAAAACTGCATGTATCTTTCATCACTGTGGGAGCCATAGGTAGAACTTTCTTTAATTTGTTTTCAACATAGAGATTCCGTAATCCAATCCCTACCTGCTACAATAGGGCAGAGGGGAAGATCAATGGGATGCTTATGGATTTTCGAAGTCCACTAATAGTGGGTATGGTAGGGTATAGTGAATCTAAATAGTCATATAGTTCTTTAGTAAGGCGTCTTTCCATTAACATTTCATATAACTCACTAAGGACAAGTGATATCTTCAGGTTCACTTTTTTCTTACTAAGTTTTCGATACGTCGAACCATCTGCTAACATCAATATTTATTTATTTATTTATTTATTTATTAACATTTATTGACCTGGAGTGTCCGACTGGACATAGGTCCATTTTCAGCAAAGGCCCGGGGAGAAAAGCTCCACAGTTAAAATAAACAGACAGTAGTTACATTGGATTACATAGCGATTAACAATTTAACATAGCAATTACTTACAACATATTTACAGATGAAGAACATAGTACATCAGTAGACAACTAGAATCTTTATCTGTGAAGTACATAACAGACATTAACAAATGTTACAATAAGAAGTTCCTGCTCTATAATATGTACTTGGCTTATGAGCATCTGAGCTTGCTATAATCAAGGTAGTTAGTGGAGTGGAAAGAAAGGTAGTGATTGGATGGGGTGGGTGATATTAAGAGTGGGAGTTGCAAGGGCATAGCCAGCATGTTTTAGGTGCGCTTTTAGTAAAGTTTTGAAGTGGGTGCATGATGGTATGGAGGTAATTGTGGGTGGGAGGAGTTCCATAATTTGGCTATGGTGCAAGAGAATAGTGCTTCACCAGCAGAGTTATAGGTTTTAGTGATTTTGTTGCTGGATCTTAGTGGTCTGGTTGTGCGATAGGGTTGGAGTAGATTCTGGAGGGATGGGAAATTTAGTGGATGGTTTACTAGTTTGTGGGCGAGTGAGAGTTGATACCATTGAAGATCTTATTCCTATACCAAGTAGCATCTATCACAACTATACTGCCTCCTTTATCTGCAGGTTTAATGACATTATTATCCATAGATCTTAGTTGGTCCAATGCTTCCTTTTCCTGTTTAGATATGTTGTAAAAAGTACCCACGTTCTTACCAGGTCCTCTTAGTTCACCTACTTGTTTTTCACATAGTTGGGAGAACAAGTCTAATGCAGGATGGTTAATCGGGGTGTAGTTGCTCAGTTTCTTAAACTGGTTCCAATTTGAATGATTCTCTACTCCAAACACACATTTGAGCATGACTTTTCTTGTGAAAAACTTCAAGTCCGTAACAAATTCATTTAAATTTGAGCTAAGGGAAGGAATGAAAGAGAGCCCCTTTTCCAAGATTAACACTTGCTCAGAACTTAAGTCTATTGTGGAAAGATTGACAACTAAACTTACATCGTTAGTTTTTTCTGTTTCCTCTCTTGACTTAATGTTCTCGTACATTGGTGAAATGAGGGTTTCACAAAAACTGGTAGGGGCCAATTAACAGTGTTATGTACAACACCACCTTTTGGACGTATAACTTGTTCTCTTTTATCACCTATAAGATTTGGAGGAGAAACAGTTTCAGAAGCTGCTGTACTAGGTCCAGCTTCTAATAGATTCATGACAGGAACTTCCAGCATATTGTTAGATTTGTTTGCCCTTAAATTAGATTCATGTAAAGAATTATTGTCATGATTATTGGAATCCAATTTCTTTGAGGTGTCTTCCTCAAGCAAATGATTAGATTCAGCTATCCGCTGTCTTTGTCATGTCCAAATCGACTATGTCCACGAGGTACATACACCTCTCTAGGCCATTCAAAAATCTGTCCCTTTTCAAAATTTTGATAATCTCTAATTAGTTTTTTTACTTTCTGATCCTTTAATTTATTGTCATAGATGTTTAGGTTAAACTGTAATGTCTCTAGTCTTCATAAATGAATATTGTGTATGTCTAGTTGTTCCAGCTTTGCCTGTTTATCCTTTATAAGAGTGGTAATACATTTCTTCTCCAGTTTAAAAAAAATCAATCAGTAGCTTCATATATTGATAGCTAGTCTCCTTAAGTTGATCTGCTGTCATTTGGCAAGCAGATTGGGATACGTATTGCCATAACTTGGCAAACACTTCACACACATACCTCTTGGAATGATTCTATGATGCAAAGAAGCTTCAAGATGGAATCATTGCCACTGTAATCATTTCAAATGGTATGCAGCATTTTCCACTTCACGATACATCTCCTGGAAACTATTATTCACAGAATCAGCATCTTCTGATGGAATTTGAGGAGTAATTCTTGCATCAGTCAAACTGACTTGAAGTAGAGGGTTGAGAGACTCCCCCATGAAATTGGACAACAAGTAGCTTTTTGTCTTGTTGATGGTAGTCACCGCCATGTGCAGTGCGGCAGAAAAGAAAGAAAGAAATAAAAATCAGCAATGCCGAGCTGCCAAAGTGCCGAATGAAGCGATGCAAATACTAAAACAGAACTTTGGTCACCACCACGGAATGATAACTGTTAAAATCTTCTCTCTAATAATTTCCAGTAAAAATACAGATAAAATATATTTCGATAAGCACTTTCGGCAGTTCATGCCTTCTTCAGATCGTTGAATTCATAAAAATCAAAATCAAAATTTAAAGGCTTATCATCCAATCAGAATGCATTTCAATGGGACCATAAGCCAATCAACATACTTCAATTCCCTTCATTATAATAGATCAAAGTAATACTGGAAATTCTCCCACATAGGTCAGGTATAATATTGTCAATTAATCTCAATCTACTGTAATTCCGTGACAAATGGATGCATAATAGAATGAACCAAAAGAAGCAGCAGAAAAAAACTCTTCCACCAGTCCCTTTACAATCAAGAGAACTCTTCCGTGTCTATCCAAATCTTAGCTTAGGACAAAATAGCAAACAGTCAGGTCCATCAAACCCAATAAATACGTAGACTTGGTGTCAGAGTATATAAAACAGCAAACATAATCAAACATCAAATATACAACATAAAGGAATGTGTTATAATAAAATTCTAATACGCCCATATCTGGCGTGAATCATAAAAAATCTTGTTTTGTTGGGGAAAGTAACATCTTTGCAGTGTATTATTACTAGAGGCTCGGTTTAATAAAGAGTTCCAGAATTTCTTTGGGTTTTGCTTGTGTTGATTTTGTAATGTGAGGTAGTGTTCTTTTTTGTTTTGTGGCACTAGGCACTTAGCCTGGTTTCGGAGCTGTTTGTATCGGGCGAGGCCGGATGGGGTTTTTATTTTTTTGCCAGATTTTCCATGATTTGTCCCTACATTTTATGAGATTCTTAGTGGATCTTGTTAGACAACTAGCATGGTTGGTGTTTACTCTGTTTTGCCTAAGGTGAGTGGGATTGTATTTAGCTAGGGGAGTGACAGACAAGCAGGTTTAAGTGGATTTGTGGAATTATTTCTCTTCTAGCACCATCATGTTTTTTTGGACAAATTGAAATGTCAACATACACTGCAAACTTCCTTGCCAATTCCAGGTAGTGTTTTTTTTTTTTAATTTAATTGCCTTCCATCCTTATCTAGAAATGCCACATGCAATTCAGACAGAATTCACACACAAAACTAAAACAGAAAATGTCATAATAATGACTCCTAACAGGCAGAAGATAGACAAACAAATTAGTACTCGAGTGGAGACCCTCAGTATCTTCACCCTGTCTGCTGTATCTTTAGCCATATGGTCAGTGCAGATTTTTATAAAAGTGCACCACTGCGGCAATGTAGTGTGAAGTTCAGACCCAGATGGTTATTTCCTGCATCTCGAGACATACATTTTTTTCATTGTGTTTGACGGTAAGCATAACATGACTGACCCTTACCCTATTCCCAGACAAAAATGAAAGCAGGTGCTTGTATTAAGCATGTACATAGAATTCTTGATGCTTTCCTTAGAACACAGTAAAACTGAAGCTTAAGTGGCTCAGAGAACAAACTGTCCAATCTACAAGAAATCTGACATTGAGTATCTCATTGGTACATTTTTCAAAGATATGTTTCTTTGATTGGCTTATTTTAACTTTGTAGCAGCATTACAAATGTGGAAGGCAGCCATCAGAAGCTGAAACCATCACTCCCAAACCAAACATTCATTCTCGTGTGTGTACACATAGACACACTCATCTACTCTCACTCTCTTTTTCGTTCACCTCTATTATTTTGAATTTGTTTAACTAAGTAATCCACCAGGCACATATACTTCTTGGTAATTTGCTTAGTCACAAAGTAGGACTACAATTCAATGCCTTGGTCCTCTGCAGTAAACTGTCAAGGCAAATCACAATCTCATTTCTGAAACCAAATAACCTTCATAGTAGCCACCACTGCTGCTACAGCTGGACTTGTTCTACAGATTAGGTAAAACAATCTGAAAAATGAGATGCAAAGTAGTGATTCTTGTTATATGGTAACATTATTTACCAACAGCCTTTAGACTATGATTTTATATTTAGAAAATGCAAAGCTTCCCGTTTGTTTTTCTTTAATGCTTATGCTTAATGCTTCTGCTGTCTGGGATTAAATGGGCGGTCACGGTGGTGCAGGGGTTAGCATTTGCACATCACACCAAGAGGTTCCCTGGTTTGATTCTCTGCTGGGGTGCCTTCTGTGTGGAGTCTGCATGTCCTCCCTGCGGTCACGTGGGTTTCCTTCCACATCCCACAGATATGCTGTAGCTGGATTGGACACACTAAATTGGGCCTAGGTGTGTGTGTGTGTGTGTGTGTGTGTGTTCAGTGGAAGGTTGGGCGCCGGGCTGGCAACTCCACTGCCAATCGTTCTGCGGACCGTTGTTCTGCTGTGGTGACCCTTCACCAGGAAAAGCCGAAAGAAAAAGAAGCATCTGTCTGGGATGAAATGCCTAACTGACAGCAAACAATCTGCTGTTGAAAAAAATACACTGCTTTGAATCAGCATGTAGTTTGAGATACGTTTAGACTCTCTTCCTGATGGATTACACAAAGTTCTGCCAAATAGTGTAGCACTCAACTTTTCAAAGTGCCATGAGTACTTGTATTACTGGGGCAGTCTGTTGTCCTCACTTTATACAGTTGCCCAAGTGATGAAAGATGGAACATAACTGTTTTAACTGCATCTGATTTTGCAAATCATCCCTGATTTTGCCTCATATTGTTAACCTTTTCCTCATAAATTTTTGATTTTCTGGCAAGTCACTGAGGACTGCCAGGTAATAATGTGAGATATTAATGTTTCATACCTCTTATTCTTCAAAAAAATGCATTTACATACTTATGCAAAACCTGTTCTGTTAACTTTTTTGAGTGAAGTACGTGTAATTAAAAATTGTCTCTGATTTTAGAATGGTTTCCTTGTTTATTTTTGGCTTTGTCCTTAATTCTTGAGCAAAGAAGTTGACAGCTCCTCAGCTTTAGTTGATGGAAGAAAGAACTGGAAGTGAACTGTGGTGCAAACCAAAACTAGTGATTTCTACTGTACTGATTTAGAAAGTGGTTACTCATTGCAGATTTGCAAGAGCTTGCAGTCTTGCACGTCACCTGACTAGTTTGTCTTGGTTGCTGCTCTGTGGGGCTGGCTGCACAGTGTAATGATGTGAGTAAACAAGGCTAAAATAAATCTTGATTTAAAAGGGCCACCCATGATTTTGTGGCACTCTGTTGTTATGGTAAAAAGTCTAGTGTTTTCTGGCAAATATAGCATGGTTGAGAAGTATGCTTTGACATCGTTTTCCTTTGATTTTGTTAGTGTGTTAAAGTGAATGAGTCATTGTTTTAGCTGCTGCATGTATTTTCATTCTTTGTGATTGTATTTTATCATTGGATGGGCTGTGTTGTGTGTGAATTGATTAGATTGTAGATATTTAAACATGTTTCATGTTAGGTTTTAATTGTGCTGAAGTAGTCTCTCTAATATTTTGTGAGTTTAAAGTGCTAATTGGTATTTTATTAGAATGTTTTAATTCATTCCTAGCAGTGTTTTTGCTCTTCCTCGAAAGAGATTTAGGCCTAATAATGCTTCAACATACAAGTGAGCTGCCCTGACCTCTTTTAGGTTTATGTGCCACCTCAAGCAACCTAGAGGAGGAGGAACAAAAGTAAGTGACTTCCTTGACCTATATTTGGGTCGTTTTTGTCAACAGTGGTATTGGAGATGGAGCAGGAAAGATTTGTTTGGTTTGACATATTTTTCCTTACCAGTGTTTGTTTTGTCTGTTGTAATCAGAACTTAGTCTCCAAGGAGCCATTTCTCTGTGGGCAAATATTCAGTTGTGTTTTTGTCATGTGTTTGCATTGATAATAGATGCTGCCATGAACCTTAGTGGAACTTCCTAGAAACCGTAAGGATAATGATATCCTTGTCCTGTGAATGTTAAAAAATAAAGAAATAAAGTACCTTCTTCTCGATTTGAGGAATGCTTTTTCTTAGTTTGAGAAAGAGTCCCCCTGCCAAAGGCAGGGCATGCTGACTCACTGCACTTATGCTGTAGATTGAGGCATCGCAAGAAAGTGATACTGGTAACTCTTTACCACAGTGTTCTAAGATCAACGTTTCTTTACTTTCTTTGAAAGCATTCTTCAGAAGTTGTTTCCTTTGTCACAATGTGCTGTATCCAAAATATATGAAGGCAAGAAATACTTGCAACTTTCATATCGAGGTGCATTGACAGCTGTTGTCTTCAAAGTAAAGGGGGAACTGCAGGAAGCAGCTGAACATGTGGGGCTAACTGGAATGGGGTAGAAGCAGTATCTGTGATAAAAATAACATCTGGGGTCAATCACTTCCATCTACAGAGTGCATCAGTATGCACTAATTTTAGCCACCTTACTGACAATTTACACCTCACATTTCCAGTTATAATCAACAAAGATGGCCTTAAGTAGAATGGAGCCTTAAAAAGGACTCCATGGTACACAACTTCACTTCCTGCATCCCCTTTGCTTTCCTTTCTTTGTGCCCTCTCCGTAGTATCCAGACAGAATATTTCTTTCTTGATTTGTTCTCACCTTTTGTGTCACTCTTTGGCTTTTCCCTCCTTCCTTTCAACATAGCTTAATTGGCCAAGACTACACTTTAATAGCTGTGAAGGATGTTAACTGAATTAAGCCAGTAGTCAGTGAGTTAGTAGGTTCTGGTAGTCAGTGTGCTCCGGATACTATGAGGTGCATTTTTGAGCTTTTTCCAGCTGTTTTATCCCGTGATGGCCTGAACAAAAATTATTAATAATAAAAAAAAAATCAGTCTCTTTTTTTTCTGGAAGAAATAAGTTGTTCAAAACTTAATTTTTAAGCTGACAAAATAGTTTCTTGTGAAAAGAGAAGTCAGAAGCTTTCAAGGATATGTAAATCATATCTGGGAGTAGTGCTTTCCTCTCTGCCCCACAAAAGATCATCTTTAATATACTTCTCTGGTGTTAGATTGTGATGAAATTGAAAGAGCAAATGGCTGCAGTCATATGTCTCAGGTTGTTGCTGACATACATATACATACAGCTCTGCTCATCCAACCCTAAAAGACAGCTACCTTATTTGTACCCTTCGTGTTAGACTGGCATGAAAGTGAAAAAACAAATCATCACTGTAATAAATACATGCGTATATATACATATACATATACACACACACACATATATATATATATATATATATATATATATATATATATATATATATGTGTGTGTGTGTGTGCATACATATATTTGTTGTGTGTGTCTGGATATATACATATATATATATATATATATATATATATATATATATATATATATATATATATGCACACACACAGAGCATGCTTCTTTACCTTTAGCCATAAAAATAACCATCTGAATATTTGTGTAATGTTTGATTGTAAGGAAAGTGAAACAGTAACTATCACAGTAATGTATTACAACTTGTTGTTCCCAGACAGTACATTGCCCGTAGACAAGCTATATTGATCTACTGAGCACACCTCTATGGTTTAATTGGGAGGAAAATTAAAGAAATAAAGGCCACACTGTCCCCAGCCCTCTAGTTATGTTTTGTGCGCATCTATGAGCATATCTGATTTTAGACTAAATTGTACACCAGAATAAGGTTGATTATGCCATGCACTAAGTCTGTATCAGAATCTCCTTGTACAGCTAGTGGTAGGAGGTCTTGTTGGCCTTCAGATGGTCTGAAGGTCTAGATGTTCAGTTATGCCTTTTATGCCTTAGTTTGTGAATTACTAGTCAGTAAACATTTTTTTGCTGATAGCAGGAGAGGTATGTATGTAGTTCACATTATTGTGCATGTATCCACAGATAAAAATTGGTGACTTTTTTTTTTCATATGCATGCATGCACACATGTATATACTGACACTGCCCTGATAAATGAGTTTTTTTTTTTTTACAAGGTATACGCATACTTTCTCTTACATGGAGACTAGAATTATTGGATATAACCTATGCAGAACCAGAGATTATGTACAGAATTCACACAGACGACATGGCCATGAACGCAACTGGAGAACTAAGCATTCTGAAATGACAATGCTACTCACTGTGCCAGTGATCAGTTGCTATCACACATTCTGCCTAGACCACCATAGATAGACACTTATTGTGTACAATGCTGATGTTCATTTGTGATGTAATATAAAAGAAATAAGGCCAACCTGTTACTTTTGTAAAAATTGCAACACCCAGTACACACGCGCAGTCATTTTCATCCACATACAGCCTCCAGATCCATCGTTTGCAGCCACTTTATTTACTCTACACTGTTCAGATGTCTGATTGTGATTTACAGAAAAAAATGTCCAACTTGTCTTACACAAAGGCACATCAGTTCTGCAATGCCAGATTAATGATATTTCAGTGTGATCATGATAACAGAGTCAGTAATTTTCTCCCCAGGCAGCCCCATACCTAGCAGTTCTAGTCTATTTGTTGACTACTTATGCCTTAGATGTCAAATTGATATAAAAATGATGGCCATAATAATGTATTTCAGCTTTGTTTTTCTCATAGACAGTAACCACAGTTGGTTACAGTCTTATTTCAGTTAAGACAGTGCTAGGTTAAGGATTTGCATTGCATTAAATCTGTTTTATTAAACAGAGTCAGTCCACTTAATGTGGCTATCACCTGTTCCATTTGAGGGAATAAATATGTTTGAGTTGTTTTATACCGATTGCCAGTTTTAATCATCTCAAATGTGAATGGATTTCTACCTTTTTCAACAGGAACAGTCAGAGGTGCCCATTTGTTATGCTTCAGTGGACTAGTAATACCTTATTTCTTAAACCATTCAAGCTCTTCCTTCACTTTCTCATTCACTGGAAATGAAAATGATCATATTTCCGTGCAACATCTCATCAAAATGGTAGTTTTCACACTGTGTTTTCTTCCAGGTTCTACTTGAAACACTTTGCCATGCAAAGCAAGTAGTTCTTGCACTGGTTTAAATTCATTTGACATACTTTGATTCACAAACTTAATTTGTTTCCAGTTTAACAGTAATTTTTGTTGTCATTTATAAACCTGTTGCTGCAGCTAAAGGCAAGCATTCTTTATACTTTTCATAGCATGCCATAGATTGTGTATCTTTTTGCACCTGTGCCTGTATCTCCAGCACAGAGTTGAGAGCTCTCCAGAGGGATTTCTTATAGGAAACCATGAGGGTGCTTTGTACCCATGCACACATCCTCTTTCTTCTCTTCTGTACCCAAAAATGGGTACTGTCACCCGTTGCTATAGTTAAGTCTGGTTCACCCTCAAGGTCATGGCCATCTGATGTCTTTTCTTTTTAGTTCCTGAGTTGGGAAGTACTCAGTGCCCACCTTCTTTAGCAACTTTACATTTTGAGAATGCAAGTTGTGGGTGTGTTTCTGTTATGGCCGTAAATATGTCCCTGGTAACATAAACTACTCCCTTCTACCCTGTTGTCTGGCTGTTTCAGCACCTGAGCCACAAATTAACCTTGATTCAGACAGGACTTTATACCTGTATGCCACAGAGAAAGGCAGCTTTTATTTCATCTCAAGCAGATTCTCACCTGTGTACATTTTAAACGTCACAGTATACTCTGTAATCATTTGCTAAAAATAGTGTATGCATTTATGCAATGTAGGTATACTAAATACTCCTGTGTCTATTTTCATATCCATCTTTTTATCATGTATAATAAATGTAAATACAAACAATTCTTTCTTCTTCTGAGAACTTATCAAGAAGGTTACCAAGTCTGAAACCTAAATCTAGTCATCATTTTATAACTTTAGTCCTCATTAATTAATCTGAAAACTACAGACTATGAGGAACAGACCAGACATGAGGCAAAAATTTGGGTATTCTGCAAAATTCTGGACTGTAAAGAGCAATGGAAGGTGAGGATAAACATTAGGAACTGTGTTACATTGCCTTTTTGACAGAGCTTGCTAAGTGTTTTATGGCTTTGAAACCCAGTAAAACACTTAGTGGGTTTTTTTGTTTTTACTGAAACTTTTAGTACATGGAGCAGATTAAGCTCACTCTCGAGGTGAATTTCTTGGCATCCATGTCTCAAACACGCAAGAAGTTGGTTAGGATTAGTGACCTAATCATAACCGTCTATATAATGTACAGTTTTTGAAATTTGTATTGTTTTTTCTACAAATTATTTATTATTTTATTTTACATTTTTTGACTGGATTTATCCGGCTGAGCTGATAGCCCTTTTTCTGTGGGGGCCCGGGGAGGAAAGCTCCACAAATTTACAATAAAATTGTAAATGAAAATAGTATTATAAACAAAAACATTGCCATTTTCAAGTTGAAACAGTAAAAGCTTAAAATTTATTTACAGAGTTTAAGTTGGCATTTAACTTAAGATATGTGAAAAAACAGTATGCAAAGTTTGTAAGTACAGCCAAGATAGTTACAATTAGTGAAGATCATACAGATAGTATGTAAGTAGAAATATTTTTAAGATTGAGTGACAGGTAATTATCTAGATAAGATGACTAAGAAAGCTGACACACAACAAAAATAAAACAAATGAGGGCCGACACTAAGCTACGAAGGAGAGGAAGACAGTTCATGGAGGGTGAGTACAGTGACATATTTGGCCTGCTCAGTGGGTGAATTTGATCCATTTATCATCAGTAAATTACCCTGGTTAACAAATGTAAAGTAAAATTAAAAAAAAAGTCCCAAAGTTGTAGGTGTAGAATGGACTTAGGAAAAAGAGTGAGGAGGAACAAAGTACTGTAGAGACTTTAGTGATGCCTTCTTCTGCAGTAAGAGTAATCTGTCTTGTTCCAAACTCAGGTTACTAACCAAAATGGGAAAATCATTAGGCACTGCATATTAAGTTTGTATCTTTTGGGGGGGGGGGGGTTCTGTGTTTAGCGATGGGAAGGTGAACAGATGCTCATGTTCACAGAAGGGAAGAGGCACTAATGGACTAAAGCTTTCTGGTATCTCTCTTAATGAGACGGGCAACATACTTGAACTTTATGGCTGCTTTCTGTTTTAACATTATTGTCTGCTTCTTTTGGTTATGACTGGATTATCTTAAGATATTCCTTCCTTTCCAGTTATTCATCACCTTTGTGTTTGTACTTTCCATCGATTTTCCACTGGCTGAGTTTCAAGCAGTGTCCAAGAAGAAGAAGAAAAAGAAAAACTTGGCGGTTTATATTCCTGCTTATATGTGTAGGCTGAAGGTGCCAGTAGTAGTGCCAGTAGTAAGAGAGCCTATAAGCCTATAAGTAGTGAAAACCAGGAACAGTCATAATTTCCAGGTGTTTTAAACAATGAACATCTAAAAGCCCTACTTTCACCTTCTACTGAAACCTGTGATTTCCCTAGCTTCAGCTTTCAAGCAGTGGTCAAGTAAAAATGTATGTCTACCTCTGTTTCCTGGTGTAGTATTTTGGCAGATAAGAGTAGAAGGTGGAGCTTATTTTATTTTCCTGCAAACTGTCACATCAGAAGCAATGTCATATATTATTTTGCTTTCTAACGAAACAAGAAATGCAAAATATGCTGTTTTCTGTGACTTTTCTTCCAAAATATATTATGGTTGATGCAGTAAATTAGAACTGAACTTACTGCTGACTCCAAATATGCTCAAGAATTTATAGACAACAGTATATTTCATGGTTTTAGTGAGTTAGTTGAGAAGAATACATGGAAATAATTTGCTGGATTTGGATGTTGAGAACTTAGTAACTTCAAAATAGGTATACCACTAGGCAGATCAGAGCATAACTCTATTACATTTGAGGTGAAAAAGAGCTAAATATGTATATAACATTTACAAAAATATAATTGTGATAAAGTGAATTATACAAGTGTCAGGGAAGACCTGAATAAGGCAAACTGTAATAATATGAGTAAAGCTAAAAATAATGATTATGATTATGCAGTTTTAGAAAGGATTTTATTTGATAGTGTTGAACTAACAGCTAAGGAAAAATACTGTGATGTTTGAGTACTAAGTCACTTCAGTTATTCAGAAAGAAGAAAAAGATCTTGAGACCCAACATCTGCTAATAAATCAAAATTGGATCAAGAAACTAAGGAATTTAAACCAAAAAATAAAGCAGGAGAAAATATAATACAAGATGAAGTTGGCAAATAGTGCAGATAATAAAATGTATATTATAGTTGCATTAATCCCCACAGAAGATCGAGAAATCTAATTTTGTCACATAGGACTAATGTACAGCTATTAATTGATCCAAAAATATTGCTATGTAATTAACATATATTTTACTAATATTAATAACTCTTGTTCAATTGAGTAAAACTACAACTGATGGAGATGCCCATCTAGTTGTGACACATGAAGTTATTAATAAAGCAGTAAAGAAAATAAGAAAAAACACATCAGTGGGTCTGGATAAAATACGAGCAATTTTTTTAACAAACCTAACAACAGACTTGAATTATTTTATTATATATTATTTTTAATAAGCTCCTTAAGACAGATATGGTCACCATAAACTGGAAAAGTTCATGCATTGTCCAATTTCATGAAAAGTGTAGTTTAACTGCATTATGCAATTATCAACCTGCCAACTGTGTTATACTAATTCACAAAAAAGGTTGTATAAGTAAAGCAAACAGTTATACACCAGCCAGTCAGTCTCATAACTTGACCAAAGGGTTGGTGTTAAAGGTGGATGATAGGACTGATATAAAAGAAAGTAAATTAAAATTGAACTCTGACATATGTATCAACATGGAATCATGTAAAGGAGATCAGAGTTTACTAATCTGATTGAATTTTGTGATCTAGTTACACTTGCAATAGAATTTGGACTACCACATGGTATATTTCTCAACTTAGCCAAACCTTTTGTCTCCCTGCCTTATGATGCGACACATAGATCTTGGGTATGTGAAGGACTGTGCAGGATACAGTTCCTAAACTAGATAACACCATTGCTTATAAGAAGGACCCAAACAATGGTTATTCACAGATGTATTTAAGATGCATTGCAGGTTCAATCAAATGTCCCAAAATGTTCTGTTTTAAGACCAATGTTGTTTAACCTAGTATTTATGTTTTGTAATAGCTGCAAAAACTGTTGGATGAGAAACTAGGCTGATGACTGCATTTTTTTCTGTTAACAGTAGGAATCTTTGTGAAGTGAATAATTATTTGGTAAATGTTGCAAGATGGGCTTCATACTCAGGCATTAGATATAGTACAGAGAAATGTAAGATCATATATTTTGGTAAAGTAGCAATAAGGAACCATTGATTTTGTAAAGATCTATACTAGGACACATGTCTGTATACAAGGGTCATATATACCGATCATGGATACTTTCTCATTTGTTAAACATATAGATGCAATAACATTTATGAGAAAAGTAGGTATTTTATTAAAAAATATAACCAAAAGAGAAGTGAAAACTTTCTTCCCCCAGGGTATAATACACTTAGATCTGATAGAACAAACAGGAAAGGAGGAGGAGTAGCCATTCTCTTTAAAAACACCATTAACCTCCAGCTCCTGCACATCACACCACCCACTTTTCAAAATGCTGAAGTCCTATTTTCTGTCCTATCCATAAGAAACACCAAGAAGATCACTATAATATGCTGCTACATACCTCCAGGCAACAACTCACTCATAATAGAAGACATCCTACACTGGACAAAGGACAATCTACCTCAGGAAACAATCTTACTAGGAGACCTTAACACTGACTGGGCAAGCCTGTAACTCCAGCAGCCCCTCTACACATATCAATCTATATGGGTTCTCTCTACTAATTGAAGAACCAATTAGAATAGATGAGAAAACAGAGAGAATCCATACTGGACTGGACACTAACCAACTATCCCAAACAAAACTATACAGGTGGCTGTCTCCCAAATGACCATCTCCCCACCTTCCTACTCCACAAACACTCCAATCACCCCAAACCAGTAGTCTACAAATTCATACGAGATGACCGTAACCTTACCCCACGATACCTAAATACTGTCCTAAGCCACTGCAACTGGGAACCACTATGGGCACTTGGGTTAGATCAGGTAGTAGACTACTTCAATACTACCTTCTCTAACATCCTTAACAGTCTAGCTCCCAGCAGAAAGATCAGAGTTAAAGCCAACTATGCACCTTGTAGAGACACCAGAGCCTTACTAAAAGCTAGAGATAAAGCCCGGAAAACTGACAAAACTCCTAGCTCCAGGCAATACTGTCAACAGCTTAGAAACAAGGCCAAGGCTGAATCCAAAATAAACAAACAAAACTATTTTCTTAGCGCCCAAAGGGAATATTCAAATAATCCACAACATTTCTGGCATGCCATTAACTCCCTACTAAAGCCAGGCAAAACCACAACTCCAGCACCCAGCTCTACTAACAATACCCTAGACATAGCTTCTCAATTTAATAACCATTTTACTAAATCCATCTTAGCCCTGTCCAGTCAAATAACCAAAAACTGTCTACCTCAATCACAACCTAATCTATCCCACACCAACCCCTCTTTCAGCCTATCAGCAGTGCCCACCTCAACTATCAGGGGTGGTGAATACCACACAACGTGGCTGGGCTAATATTTGCCTTCGGGCAGATAGCCCAGTACCTACCTATGAACCTATCAAAAAAACTCCTCCTAAAACTAAAGCCAACCACACTGGCAGCTGATAAACAAACCTGCTGCATACCTAAAAATGGCTAGTGACACCCTATCATATCCTGTCTCCATCCTTATCAACCGCTTCATACTAGAATCCTACATACCCAAACTCTGGAAAGTATCTCACATCATTCCTCTCCATAAAGGAGGTAATGCTTGCTAATTCTCCAACTACCGACCTATTGCCATCCTTTGCCCCTTATCCAAAATTCTTGAGAAATGCATCCACTTGCAAGCAATGACATTTCTTAACACACACAATCTACCATCTACCACACAACACGGTTTCTGTCCACATCACAGCACTACCACAGCCCTTCTGTCCATCACTAATTATATAAACCTTCACAGGAATGATAACAAATATGTATCAGCCATTTTCCTAGACCTCTCAAAAGCATTTGATATGGTTTCCCACTCCATTCTACTAGACTCACTAACATCATTATCCTTCACCTCCTCTACTATAGCCTGGTTCAGAAGCTACTTGTCTGACAGGCAACAATCAGTCCAGTGGAAAGGAACTCTGTCTACACAACTTCCAACCACCATAGGAGTCCCACAGGGCTCTATACTGGACCCGCTATTGTTCTCTATTTTCACAAATAACCTCAATAGCTCTACACAACATGCCAGACTCATACAATATGCGGATAATTCAACTCTGATCTGCTCTGCCTCATCTCCCACCACCCTACATACACTCACTCAAGATACCTTTAACTCAGTAGAAAAATGGATATCAGGTATCCAACTAATTCTAAATCCCAAAAAGACAAAACTGCTACTATTTACTCCTAATAGATAAAAAAAACCTTCTCCTTTACCATAACATCTAAGGACAGCACCACCATCTCCCGTTCTATCCACACCAAACTTCTGGGCATTGAAATAGACAGTAATCTCCACTTTGATGTTCACACTCACATACCATAAAACTAGTACACAAAAAACTAGGCTCCCTATACAAGCATAAGTCCCTTCTCTCACAAAAAGCAAGAGTCACTCTTGCACAAAGCCACCTCCTCTCAACTATTATATACAGCACCAGTCTTTACCCAAATCAGACAATGTGACCTAGACAAACTAGAATCATGCTACAATAAAATAGCCAAGTTTGCTACTAACTCAACCTATAGAACCCATCACTGTTCTGCACTAAAAGAACTAAAATGGCTTGAGCTACCACAGCTACTTAACTATCACCAGCTGGGCACAGCCTACAATATTCTCAAATATCCTGAAAAAAAACCCTCATTATCCAACCTACTTACTGTCTATACTGCAAACCGGTACCTAAGATCCAGTGAAAAATCTCTCCTCTCCATCACCGAGGCTAACAATAATGCAGGGAAAGTGCTCTACTCCCACACCGTTGCCAGAAACTGGAACTCTCTTCTCCTATCCATGTCCACTGCCCCCTCCACATCCATATTCAATAACTCCCTCAAATCGCACCTTCTTTGTACATGGTTATGCCCTTGTATCACATAACCCTACCCATACTACTATTATCTCCCCAAATTCCTCTCTGATCACATGCTGGATCTCTGATCCCCTTTAGGCTTGGTCATCTGAAAGGCTACTTTTAACGTAGAATCTTACTTGATGTATTTTCTTCTCTTACCAATGTATAACTGACATCGTCTTTTTACCTATGTTCTACATCTTCTTTTACCTGGAGTGTTTTATTAATTTCTTGTTATATTACTATGCTCAGCATATATGATAAAACCTGTTTGGTGTATTATGTTGGATGTACTGTATTTGTATAACTTGATGCTGGAGCTTTTCTCCCCGGGCCTCCGCTGAAAGTGGACCTGGTCCATTCGGAATTTCCCAGTTAACAAATGTAAACTAAATAGTAGATAAATAAATTATGTCACAACTCTGTAGATATAAGATATAATAGTTTTTTTGTTTTTACACATCAGGTCACTTTAAACATCTAGAATCAGTGCAGTGAAAATTTACTAAAAGAATAATGTCTGTGACCAACTTGAGTTATAACGAAAGATGTCAACATTTAATTTTTACACTTTACATTACTGTTGTTACAGGGGCAAATTAATACTGGCATACCATGCCATATATAATGAGATAATGAAAATGGCATTAAAGCTGCAAATTTATAACAATTTCAAGTTCTGTTTGCATTATAATTATATATTTATAGTAAAACAAGGCTGAAAAGTATAATTTATTTCACAGTATATACCAGTTATATAGAATAAGTTGCCTTTATCTATTCATAGTTCTACAAATCTTAAAAATTTAAGAGAAATTTCAATAACTAGGTTGGACAAAATGTTGGTGTTTTAAGGAGTCAGAGCTTCTCAAAGACCCTTGGGCCAAAACTCATGAGTCAAACTTGTGGAACTTTCATATTTCTGCTTTACAACCTCATTTCTTGCAATCACTACCAGGCTTACTTTTCTTTTTCTTGGGAGTGCTTATGCAGTTTCATTGCACTCTAAAAGTGTTTTACTGTTGTTATGGGCTTTTTTAATATAAATGTTGGCGTTACACACTCTAGAAACCATTCTTAGAGAATTGCAGCTTGAGTAATTGTGTATGTGATATCAGTAAAAGCTAGTTCCGTTTTTAGAATTAAATGCCATATAAAAACTTTTTATTAACAAAGCCAGAGCCTAAAAAAGGCAATATGCTGTAAATTTATTAAAATGTGTGTTAAAGAAAACCTTTTAAAAAGTGGCACCCTTATGAGAAAATTACTCTTAATACTTAAAACCTGAATTGTCTGCTTGTTGCAAATAGGACTGCTAACAAACCTAACAATTCTGTTTGAATTGCTGATGAAAAATTTAAAATTAATCACTTTAATTTTCTTTGATTATAGCAAGTTTTCTGAACTTTTTTTTATAAAAATACCTACTTTCTATTGTCTTCAGAAAGATAATTCTGAAAAGAGAAAACTCACCCCCCTTTTCCATCTGCATGTGATGAATAGGAAATGATGACCTCAGATGTTATGTTTTGTTTCTTGAAGACTAAAGCTGTGAGTTTTTAATGAACTGCACCCAAGTTTACAGGGTTTGATGCATTCACCTTTATTAATGTACAGTACGCTTCTGAGGAAGTCACTTAACCAGACATTGCTCCTGTGTTGTCCCTGAAAAGGGGACACTTGTTTCCCCTGGGCTTACATAATGAGCAAACCTATACAATAAAATACATATTGTTCACAGTGATGAATGGACTCCTAAAGAAAACGTTTCCTTCCAAGTAGTTTACAGGGTTTGATGCATTCACCTTTATTAATGTACAGTACGCTTCTGAGGAAGTCACTTAACCAGACATTGCTCCTGTGTTGTCCCTGAAAAGGGGACACTTGTTTCCCCTGGGCTTACATAATGAGCAAACCTATACAATAAAATAAAATACAATATTGATCACAGTGATGAATGGACTCCTAAAGAAAATGTTTCCTTCCAAGTAGTTTGACTGCTTTAACTGGATCAAAAGCTGAATTGTCTGAAGAGAGACAGGGATGTTGTGAGTTAATGGAATGTGTCCCTTTGTTATTTTTTGCTTATAATCTCCATCATTCCATGAAACTTTCAGCAGTGGATGGATTAATTTATCAAGTGCCTGAAGGCCTTACCCAAGTGTTTTACAGTTTTGGAGGGTGCCACCTCTTTGTCTAAATCCCTTTCTGCTATTGTAGAGAATGTAGGTATGGCATCTGGTAAATTAAGTAAAGTAATGTTTGAGAAGTCACATTTAAGAATGTCTTCACCTGTTTTAACGATGCTAAGTTGATGCAGCCTACAAAAGAATAATAAGCACCTTATATTCTGTAGCTGTTAAGTTGTTGAGCAGCAGCTTTTGTTTTGAGATACTGGTTAGATGTGGTCTTACAGGCATTTGATACGTTGTCAAAATCTAAGAATGATGAGAGGGAAATGAGACTGGCCTGGAGGCCCTTATAAGCCTAGCCAAGAATTTCCCCCATGTTCCCACAAAGTCAGCACCTGTTTCCCCTCTCCAACAGGGACACAGGTGGGATCCCAGGAGTGGATTTTTTGTTTCCCATCCAGTTGTCCATCCTCTTCAAGAGGGCTAGTGAGGTACTCTGCTTGACTTGGAGACAGAGTCTATTCCACAGATGGGGGAGTTTTTGGGACACAAATCTATCCTGCCAACAAGTTCAATTAATGCCACAGACCAGGATGAGGCCTTGTGTGCGGGTTGTATGAGTGGAGTTTGACTTTCGCATATGCAGCAACTCCATCAAGGCTGGGCGTCAGACGACCTTGTATGCCAGACACAGGCCACCTCTAAGCAGTCTGTATGAGACTGAGTAGAGGGACAGGGCTATTAGCCTGTCTGTATACAATAGGTGTTTGAGACCCTGGATTTTCCTGGTCAGGAATCTCTGTGGTCTCTCCAACTGCTGCTTGTGCTTGGCAAGGGATGTTGTTGGGGGAATTTTACTTGATAGTGGGTCCAATAAGGGAGGAGTACAAGAATGTTATGACCTCCTTGTTCCTGGATAAAATATCCTTACTTATGAGATGGGTCATGTAGAAAGCCTTCCGTACAATGGAGGCAGCGTAGTTGTCAAAAGTCAGGTTGCTATCAACTTGGTTGCCCAAGTCCCTCACAACTGATTGTGTACTTACTATGTTGGTATTAATGTGATAATTACTGGGGCGCCATTTTCCCCAAAGTGGATAATGCATTTCTTGGCATTCCGTTCCAGTCCATGCTTCTGGCACCAGTCATTAATTTGGGTAAAGCCCTCTTGGAGGATGTTCACATCACTAGGGGAATTTAAGACAGTGCCCAGCTTGCAGTCATCTGCAAACTTGGTCAGCCACAGACCACTGGTTTTGGCTTGCACCTCAGAAAAGTATATCCCAAACAGTAGAGGCCCCAAGACCGATCCATGAGGTATGCTGCTCATTACAGGTCTACTGCTAGAGGTGGATTCCCCTATTTTGACTGAGTGGGTTTTGTCAGTGAGACAGCTACCCATCTGGTAACATATGGGTTGATGCCTAGCTGGGAGAGTTTATCTATTTTGCCCAAGTGGGGAATTGTGTTGAATGCTTTGGCTAGGTCAGGGTAGGTGGTGTGCACCATCTTCCCCTCGTCCATGGCTTTGGTGACAGTTTCAAAAAAGTCAACCAAGTTTAACAGGCATGATCTCCCTTTGACAAAACCAAACTATGTGGGGTCAAGTGTTTGGAGGTTAGCATTGTCCTTGTTTATAAGGTCCATGATAATGGGTTCCATGGTCTTGCAGATCAGGCTAGTTAGGCTGATGGGCCTATATATTACTTAGGTCAGTGGATGCTCCAACTTTGTGTAGAGGGATGACTGTGGCTGTCCTCCATTTGGCTGGGACAAAGCCAGTACTCAGGCTTTGGCTGAATAGAGTGCCTAATGGTGCTGAGAACTCATGTCTAAGTACATGTAGGACACAGCCAGGGATGTTGTTGGGTCCCATGGAGGCTGTATTTTTTGCCTTTGAGAGGGCATTAAAGACCTGCTCCCTGGTGATGAGGGGAGGGGACAAGTGCTGGGAATGTCCTGGTTTACTGATGGGTGGATGGGGGGGGTGAAGTTTTCACTGAACCTGTCTGCCAGCAGGTTGGTTATATTAACGGCATTTGTCTATGTGGTGTTCTTGACCCCCAGTTCAGAACAAATTTGAGTTTTACATTTATGATTGCTAATGTATGTGAAGAAGGCCTTGTAATTGTCCTTAGTGGATGTGGCCAATTTGGACTCGAATTTAGCCTTAGAGGATTTTACCATTGACCCTATTTGCTTGTTCAGATAAAGGAGAAATTACTTTCAACATAGCACCTGCTCCTTCTTGTAATGGACAGCAATTTTTTTTTCCTTTTATTATAGAGTTTGTTTGTTGCTGCTATCCACCAGACAGGTTTACTCTTCCTTGAGGAAGATGATTTGGTCCTGTCAGGTATTACTGAGTCCATGCAGCTATGTAGGTGCTTGTATAATTTTTTGATGTATTCTTGGACATTAGTGCTAGTTCCAGCTGAAGGAATGGTGGCTGTGAAGCTGCTTATACCTGCTCTCAGGAGGTTGTAGTGAGCTATGGAAAAGTTTTTTTTTGTTTGACCATGGCTGGGGGGGGAGGGGGGGTCAGGGGAGATGGTGAATTCAAAAGTGATCACTTTATGGTCAGATCTGACACTGTAGGGGTACTACAGTGGCTTTCCATGTTGGTCAGTACCAGATCCGGGATATTTTCACCTCTTGTGGGGGTGTCAACCAGCTGATCCAATGCATTGGCCTTGACAAAGTTGAGAAATCTCTGGGTATTTGTGTTTGGGTTAGAACAGGTCTTCCACTCTATGGTTGGGTAGCTAAAGTTGCCCAGGATCAGGGTAGAGGGTTGAATCTTGATGGATTCAAATAAGTCCAGATAGGTGGAGTGAGCATTCTGAGTCATGGTTTTAGGTCTACAGTTAGCTATGATTTGAATATGTGTTTTGTCAATAGTTAATTGCACCTGGAATGTGTCCTGTGCATCATACTGTTTGACCAGCCTGGAGGTATGTATGTCTTTGATAATTATTGAAACTCTACCTCCTTTGGCTTTATAGCCCTCCATTTGAAAGTAGGGTAGGATGTGTAACCTGGTAAGGCTGGGGTTCTCTCCACAGCTTTGAACCAGATTTCAGTGACTGCATAAATGTCAGCATCTTCCAGGTCAAGGAATGCTTGTAATGAGGGCAGTTTCTTGTTAAGACTCCTAGTGTTTAGCAACATGACCTTTAAATTTCATTTAGAAGAATTTTTCATGTTGGCAATTTTGTCCTCATGACTTTGCCTAAAAACGGCACTATGGGGGAGGCAAGAGCCTTTGTCAGAAGCCTGAAGCCCAAGGGAAACAGATGAAGGCCATATCTGGCAAAGTATCACAGTCTGTCAGTCATGCCCTCCCAAGCTGTCAGGTACGGGATCCCCTTGGAATGACACCAGAAACTAAGCCAATTGTTAAAGTCAATCATTTTCTGTTTGTATAGAGGCATCATTCTGGGTGATGGTAGAATACTGCTTAAGGATAGGGGGGCATACCTCCCCGAGACACACATTCAGCAAGCTCAGTCATCTCTTTCTTCATATAGCCCAGAGAGGTATGTCTCAAGTCATTCACACCAGCATGGACTATGACAGAATCATAACAGTACCTGTCATTAAGAGACTTGAATGCGTGCGTGATATGGCAGATTCTAGCACCTGACAAGCAACTTACTGTGACTTTCTCCTTGTCTAGCCTGGTGAGGGGCACATCTGTATGTCTCACAGTAGAGTCTCCTATGACTAATATGTTGGGTTTGTGGCTTGGCCTTAGAGGCTGTGAGACACAGGCGTGAGTACTATGTGTGGTGCTTGGTGCTTTGGGTTGTGATGTGTGTGTATGTTTTTGTCTCGGAGGTCTCTTTCGTTTAGGTATGTTTTTGTTGAGAAGTTCCGCCTATGTGGGAGTGTGTTGTACAGGTGTGGATGCTGTTAGAGATGTGGTGTTTGTAGTGTTTGTGCAGACAACCTTTTCAGTGCCAGATGTACTGGCTTGTGATTGCGACAGCAAGCATTCTAGGTTCGTAATGTAATTGCATTTCTCAAATATTGTGTTCTTACGTAGTAGAAGTAGAGAGTCATCAGTGTACATGAGGCAGTTGCTACACTGTTTCAGGATGCCCACATCAACCAGACTAGCAGGAGAAACCATAGGAAGTTGTCCATCCACAGTTGTCAGAATCTGTGGAAGAGAGGTCAGGGATAGTAAAGTGGGTACTATCTGAGGAGAGTACCTATAGGTGTGAGTAGGGCTGGATAAAATCAATACAGTAACTGAAAGAGAGGGCCTGATGTACACAGGAGTGCAGGTAAGGGGAAAAATGCAGCTGAGATACCTTACAAAGGTTTTAAAAAGTGCAGCCGTGATGTGCAAACCCATGCAAATGCGGGGTTTAAATACCACAAAAACAAAAGTAAAATAGAAACACTGGAATTGACCAATCAACCCTTGTCCCTGAGCTCTTAGCTAAACACGGTATGCCAGACCAGTTCCAACCAGTTCACTTACTCCCGCTAAGTGCAAGTAGGCCCCAGCCAACACAAGATGGTGTATAGGTTCATAGGATGATACTAGGCTATTGGCCCAGAGGCCCTTATAAGCCTAGCCAAGAATTTTGCCCATGTTCCTTCAAAGTAAGTACCTGTTTTCCCTCCAGCAGGGACACAGGTGGGATCCCAGGGGAATATTTTCTGTTTCCCATCCAGTCATCCAGGTTCCTCTTAAAGAAGGCTAGAGAACTACTCTGTTTGACATGGAGAGGGAGTCTATTCCACAGATGATGGGGGAGTCTTTGGAACACAAACCTATCCTGCCAACAAGTTCTGTTAATGTCACAGACCAGGTTAAGGCCTTGCCTGCGGGTTGCTCGAGTGGTGTTTGTCTTACGGATATGTAGCAACTGCATCAAGGCTGGGTCTAAAATGGCCTTGTATGCCAGACACAGGTTACCTCTGAGCAGTCTGTATGAGACTAAGTAGAGGGGCAGGGCTTTTAGCCTGTCTGTATAGGATAGATGTTTGAGATCCTGGATTTTCCTGGTCAGGGACCTCTGTGGTCTCTCCAACTGCTGCATGTGCTTGGCAAAGTTCATGGTGAAGGGGGCATTGTACTCGATAATGCGTCTGATAAGGGAGGCGTACAGAGATGTTATGACCTTCTTGTTCCTGGATGAAATACCCGTATTTATGAGGTGGGTCAGGTAGAAAGCCTTCCGTACAACAGAGGCAACGTGGTGGTCAAAAGTCAGGTTGCTATCAACCTGGGTGCCCACGTCCCTCACTACTGATCGCATGCTTAGTACATTATTAATGTGATAATTAGTGGTGATTACTTTTTCCCCAAAGGGATAATGATGTATTTCTTAGCATTCAGTTTGAGGCCATGCTTCTGGCACCAGTCATTAGTTTGGTAAGGCCCTCTTGGAGGATGTTCACATCACTAGGGGAATTTAAGACAGCACCCAGCTTGCAGTTATCTGCAAACTTGGTCAGCCACAGACCACTGATTTTGGCTTGCACCTTAGAAAAGTGTATCCCAAACAGTAGGGGCCCCAAGACCAATCATTGGGGTACACTGCCCTTTATGGGTCTACTGCTTAACTGATGCTATTCACAGTTTGCAACGGAATTCTTTGGTAACTTTTTTAACTGACCCTAGCCAAGAACTCTTAATTACACAAACAAATCTGGATACAGCGAAACCTGTAACCAGACTATGCTAAAGATATTTAAACTCTGTTTAAGTTGGTTTAACACAGCAGAACAGATACACACTTAAATATAACAGCAGAACAGATCTCAATCAGTTAATTAAACAGTTTAACAGTAAAAAAAATACAGTGCAGATGTTGTACAAGTTAACAAAACAGCACAGTAATCAAATTACAAGTGCAGTATAAGTCAGAATAAATTGAAAAATGGGACTTAGTTTTGTAGATTTTTCAGTAGCTTTGAAATCAACCACAGGGTAAATGCAGAACAATTTAATCAGGCTACCGACAAGCAGTAACAAATGCAGCAGAATAAACGCAATTGAAGACCTAAGCACAAGCAGCAAAATAAAGTAGGAAAAGGCACATTTTTTTTTCTTAAGTAGAAAGTGAGGAAACAGAACATAATTGAAGGTTTAAAAACTAAAAGGGTGTGCCTTCACAATTGATCTCACTGTACTCAGTAGAATGAGTTGATGCAGTGGAACTGAGAGGAGTGTCCAATATCAAATCTATAGTAGAGGCGAGCAGCTCAAAAGCCACCAAGCTTTAAGACCACAGCAATAGTTGGGTAGGCGAGTGGGGAGACAAGATTAGAACAGAAGTAAGGATTCAATTCACTAAGCCTAAAGTACAGTTGTACAGTTTAAACAGATATGCAGCAAATGATGTTTTAAGTTAATCAGAAGTGAAGAAAACGGTCGAAAATAAGCACTTATCTTTTGTAGTCTCACAGCAGGTTTTTGGAAAATAGCAGAGCAAGGGCAGAAGACCTAACTCACTGCAGCAAACAAGCACAAACTGGTTCAAACACTGGCTGTTTAAGGCAGAGAAACAGGAACCAGCCGAAGTTCAAATTATCCAATCAAAAACACCCTAAACAGAGCCCTGTAGCAGTAACTCTAGCTAGATCAGGCCAAACTGACCCCCCCCCCCCCCACGAAGCACAGCTAGGTCTCTGTAGACAAAAGAATAACTGTACTACAAGTTCCAAAGCTCACAAACATTACTAGAGCAGAGTCTGAACCTAGTCAGTGCTAGTGTATTTCAAGTGCAGGAACAAGTTAAATGAACAGAACAAACAGAGAAACAAAAAGGAAACACATCAGGACAGAGGTAAGGATTCAATTCACTAAGCCTAAAGTACAGTTGTACAGTTTAAACAGATATGCAGCAAATGATGTTTTAAGTTAATCAGAAGTGAAGAAAACGGTCGAAAATAAGCACTTATCTTTTGTAGTCTCACAGCAGGTTTTTGGAAAACAGCAGAGCAAGGGCAGAAGACCTAACTCACTGCAGCAAACAAGCACAAACTGGTTCAAACACTGGCTGTTTAAGGCAGAGAAACAGGAACCAGCCGAAGTTCAAATTATCCAATCAAAAACACCCTAAACAGAGCCCTGTAGCAGTAACTCTAGCTAGATCAGGCCAAACTGACCCCCCCCCCCCCACGAAGCACAGCTAGGTCTCTGTAGACAAAAGAATAACTGTACTACAAGCTCCAAAGCTCACAAACAATACTAGAGCAGAGTCTGAACCTAGTCAGTGCTAGTGTATTTCAAGTGCAGGAACAAGTTAAATGAACAGAACAAACAGAGAAACAAAAAGGAGACACATCAGGACAGAGGTAAGGATTCAATTCACTAAGCCTAAAATACATTTGCACAGTTTAAACAGATATCCAGCAAATATTGTTTTGGTTAATCAGAAGTGCAGAAAACAGTTGTAAAAAAGCACTTTTCTTTTGTAGTCTAACAGCAGGTTTTTGGAAAACAGCAGAGCAAGGCCAGAAGGCCTAACTCACTGTAGCTTTGAGCAAACAAGCTAGTATATTAAAGAGTAGGCTAGCACATTGACATGCAGTTGTACAAGGATGATAGATCAAAGAACCTGTGAAATTAATGCTTGTTTGGAAAACAAGGTTACATCACATGGTGAAAAATATTTTTTGTCCAGGATGCAAAGAGGAAAGGCTTCTTCTTGTGGGCGTATAAGTTTACCCAACAGAAAACAGACAACTGCAGACTCTTTTTGCAATTTGCGTTTTGCACTGATTTGAAAAGGGTATTCAGAGCGGTACCTTATGCCCATTTTAAACAATGCTTTATTTCCCCTTGTATCTGCAGATTTTCTTTTTTTTTTTTTGTCCAGAAGCTCATGAAAAATACAAACAAAAATACTTTATGTAATATTTTTCATGCCACCTCAGACTCTTCTACTACCAGCAGAGTTAAAAAAAAAAAAACTTTTTAAAGAGATATTCTACTTAGAATGCTTTCCTATTCAGGCAATCATTCTGTTATAGACCTTACATTAGGGGATGGAACACAGTGCCCAGCAAGAGTGGAGCATTTCATATTTACCAAAAAACTTTAATAGATCATTCACCTCCAGTCAAGGAAACCTACAGCAGGTATGTGACTCATTGTTTATCCCTTCAGGTGTAGTGCAAAGGTTGGCATCTTATCCGCAACCTTCTGCAAGCAATTCTTAGCTGCAGACAGTATTCAACAATTCAGAGTAAGTCTGGAAATATTTTCAACAGTCTGTGGTGGTTGGGTAGGTTCTGCAAATAGTGTACAGGGTATCGATTCCTGCTTTACATCCTTTGTTGAAAGCATCCACAACTCATGCTTTTGCACTTCCTCCCTTATGGAAGATGCTTGCCAAAAATGTTAAGGAAAGAGTTTCGTATTGCTTCAGGAAATTCTTGTTATTTTCCAAATTATCTTCTTGTCTTCAAGAAGGACATTTGATTATCTATTTTAGGTCCATCAGAGCTCAACAGACGCTTCAGAGTTTGAAATTTCATAGCGGTTTGCCTTCATTATTGAATTTATATCATTCTTCAGGGGCACTAGATGGTAACATTATATCAGAGTACTCTAGATTCCCTCAAGGTGGAAACATTTGCTGTCTGTCTGAGAAGAGACTGAATGTGAATCTAAAGCAAACAACCATAGAAATGGATTTGACGGTATAAAGATATTGTGTGCATCAAGAATTTACTGACTATTTTAGAAATCACCACAACAGCATGGCACATAAACAGTCAAGTTGGGGGAGGTTGAGTCCTATAAAACCTGCAAGATGACAGTGAACATCTGAAACCTTGCATTACCTCTGGCTGTTTCATGAATGTTCATCTTCCTTGAGATTGCAGTACTTTTGCAGACAGTACTGGTCACATTAATCACCTGGATCTTGAAAAGCTATTGAACTAAGTTTTTATTTGATTAAGCATAAAGAAGACTCCATCCACAGATATATTTACCTTTCTACAGAATAAACTACTTTTATTTGTAACACAGATTTGTAATACCTTTTGTGGAACTGGAGCAATGGCCTTCTGTATGCTTTCCCTTTGATTCCTGTAGTCCAGAAAGCCATCTTCAAAGCAATGAAGGAGAAGGCTGAAATGATTTTGATAGTTCATTTTTGGCTGTGACTTCTATGGATCTTTAGCCTTCATAAGGTTTTTACTCAGATGCCTGCCTCCTCATCAAAATATAAATTTTTTGTCTTACTCTAACTTTATTAAAAAATTAAACCAAATCTAACAAAAAATGCAGAAGTTTTATAGGACCAGTGCACCGCCTGTGTAAGTAGACTGGGGGGGGGGGGGCAGTATGGTAAACTTAAATCAGTTAGATATCCTCACAGTGGGTTCCACTTTTTGAATTGATTACTTTTTACTCTTGGTACAGCATTTTCCCAAAATAACAACCGCTTTTATTTGTATCATAGATTATACTGTAGTATCCGTGGATTTAATGCTGACCCACAGTAGAGCTAGAGGTTCTCTTTGGAGACTCTCCCCAGCATTAATAAAGCCTGGGGCTACTCCAACCCATTGGTGGGCTTGGCTTTCCCTGGCTTTGATTGTGGTTGTACCTGAATCTAATGCCACCAAATAGATAGCTGCTGAAGGGAGGAGCACTGCAAAGTACTTGGGTGTTTTGCCTTTCAAGACCTAGAAATGGAGGTAGTATTCTGTTGCGTGTTAGAAACCTTTAAGAAGATGAGGACCCCCAAACAATCCTTGTCTAAGGTTTGCCTCACTGATGCCCTGACAGTTAGAAAAATTAGATTTCCATAATTGCTAGAGGGATACTTATTTCTCTGGAATCGTCTTCCTCTCTATGTAAAGTACTTCTCTTACTTTTTTCAATTGTAATCTAGATGAGTGAATGGGAAACAAGTTCATCTCTTGATTGGCACCCTTGTTTCCTGTGGACAAGGGTAACATGTGAATGTCCACCTGCCTGTGAGTTATTCATACTTATAATACAAGGGGCTGTGTGTTAATCATAAAAAAATACTAAAGGTAGAAACATATTGGGAATGCATAGCTAAGATTCTCAAGATCCTCATGGATCATTAGTCTAGTGATTACCTATGAAGCTATACCTTAAGATACAAAGTATTTTATCATGGTCTAGCAGCATCTTTGGGTTATTCCGTTTACAGACTACTAAAATATAAGGGAGATACTGCTCTTTGATGTAGTACTGGTAGAAATTTTTTTCACAGCAGTTGTGTTGCTTAGTAATTTAAAACCTTCTATGGCCTCATCTATTATTCCTCATCCTGCGTTTTGTATGTTCCTGTAAGATGTGATGTTATGCTGTCTCGCCTTCATTCTTGCTGGTTGGGTTCGGAACCGATCCTCTGCTCCAACTCAGCCGCATACCAAAGCTTGAGAACTTCTACTGGCTCGAAGTTACAATCTGTCCCAGGATGCCTAGTGGCTGTTCCCCAGATCTCGTTTGCCGCTTGAAGCATCGGGATTGTCTTCGCTGGCTCAGGCTAGTAATTACTTTTATTATACAATTTTTTCTATATCTTTGATAAAAAAACTTTTCTATTAGAGTCTACTAATATCTTCCCTTACAAGTAGAGTACCCGTGTGTGTTGTTTTTATTACTTGGGTGTGTTCTTCGGCTGTTCTTTTTAGGGCCATTTTTCTTCGCCTATCCCCTTAAAGAATCCATTTAAGTTAGAGGATTCTTTCTCTATAGCCCATTTTTTCTTACAGGGCTTCTTCCCCTTTCCTTAAGGAGTTACCATTTAAGTTAGAGGCGTCTCCTTGGGTTGGAGGAGACTGTCGTTTAACTTAGAGATCCCCCCCCTCTTTTTCTTTCCTAGTTTAAAAAAAAAAAAAACTGTCTCTCATATTTGCTTCGGTACTGTTGTTGTTGTTATTAGTGTTACTGTTGTTGCTAATTGTTGGTTTCCTTGGTATCCTTTATGATGTCTAAAGAATCTGTTAAGGAGTTGAGACAATCTGGGTTTAAAAAGTGCAATTCATGCACCCAGAAAATGTCTGTAACGGGCGGACACACAAGTTGTGTGTATTGTGTAGGAGCAGTCCACTTGCAAGATTCTTGCTCCATTTGTCATGGGTTTAGTGCGAGGGTTTTACAAGAAAGAAAAAATAAACTCATTTTAAGAGGTTTGTTGAAAGGCCCTTTTGAAGAAGGTAATCAAGCCTATAAATCAGACAAGACAAAAAAGCCAGCTTTGTCAGCTCCAGTGTCTGAGCCATCAAGCAGTCATAAGGAACAAGTATCTTTGGAGCCGAAGGTCATCTGTTCTAACAGACCTGAGCCTCTCTTGGTTCCATCTGAGTCCTCGGAACCATCGCGGAGCCAAAAAAGGAGTCATCACCGTCATTGAATCCAGTACGCTCGGTGCCGCAATCTCCCTTACTACACTCTGCGGCAGGTAGTCATAGGTCATCGACCCATTCCTCTCGGTCCTCCAGACGTTTATCGGACAATGACATTGAGCGGGTGGTGAAGAGGTTGCTGCGGACATGGGCCGACCACTGTACCTCGGGTGCCATCTATTACTCCTCCGACTCGGACGAGTTCGGAGTGAGAGTGTCTGGAATTCGTTGTGCTGGAATCAACAGAGCCACTAATCACCTACGATATCTCAGCTCCAACGTCTGCTCCGATCTCATCGATGCTGTCTTCCATCGAGGGATCTGGGAGCCGACACTCCCTGGTCAGCTCTGGGGGGTGAGAGTCGAGTCAGACCCTTGTCAGAACCGACTCTCCCACTCGGCGCTTGGGCACAGTTGAGTTCTGCGTCAACATCAGCCTCAGACCCACCCTCCTCGGTACCGGGGAGATCTCCCGGTCCCTCGGGACTGGAGTCTCTCTCAGCCCAGGATCGCAGTGCCTTTGAGGTGATGAGGAGTGTGCTGTCCACTGAGTCTGCTTCACCTTCAGCTCCAGACACTCTTTCCCCTAAAGGACCAGCATCTACTGGTTCATTATCCTTCCATCAGCCCCAGAATAGAGAGTCAGTGCCTCAGGAAACCCCAAAGGGTGGAACCCCCTCTTCTGACACCTCCCTGGAACATCCCCCTGAGGAGGTCCTTCGGAAGAGACAGTGTAAAAGGAAGCACATAGACTCCCCTGAGTCTTTCACTTCTGATACCAACTTAGAGGATTCGGAAGGGTCCCCACAGTCGCCCTCTGAGGATGTCTCTTTTTCAGACATCCTAGAGATCCTTAAGCAGAGGGACGGCTGGAAATCCCTCTCCCCTTCTGAGGATAAGTCAGTATACCTGGAGGCATTTGGCTCCCACCTCTTCACTTCTTGGGTGTCTCCGCCCTTCAACCCTCTCCTGGGTGTTGTAAGTCAAAAGGTGTGCGACTATCTGGCGTCAGTGGACCCTGTTCTGAGGAGGCCAAATAAATTCATTATGGCCCTAGAGGATAGACCATACTTAACAAAGGGAATTCCATTAGATGCGATGGTGGTGGCAGCGGCCACAAAGAAGGAGTTAGATGAAACTTCTGCATCTGTCCATCCACCAAACAAGGAGTCTCGTAGGATGGACAGATACAGGAAGCGTATGTTCTCCTAAGTGGCCTTTACTCTACAGTCACTGAATTACTTATCACATTTCACCTGACTTCAGAGAGATCTCCTTAAAGAGCTAGGAGATACCCTACAAGGTGCTACAGCCCAGGGTTTATCGGATAAGATAAATTCCCAGCTTATGACCTTAACCTCGATTACGAACTCCTCCATGCGCCTCATTTCCTATGCAGCTGATGGAGCGAGCAGGGCAGCAGGCACAGGAATAGCTCTTAGGAGGCATTCCTGGATGCGCCTTTGTGAGTTTGCTGAACCCTTCAGATCTTCCTTTATTGATGCCCCTTTTGATGGCTCGTCCTTGTTTGGGCCGAAAGTAAAAGATACTCTCACCAGGAGCCAACAAGATGGCAAGACTGTATCTGATATTGGAGTGTGTTTTTTCTCCCCTACCAGACCTTATCCTAAGGGTCAAAAGAGCAGAAAAATGTGGTTCCAGAACTCCAAAGGAGCCTTGTCAGATGCTTGTGATGATCCTTCCTGCAGGGGCAGAGGGGGGAATAACAATGGAAGATGCCTTCCACGTGGCAGAGAGGGTCCGCAAAACCAGGGCGACAGAGATACTTTCTCCGGTTGGCCCTTCCAGTGTTCCTGAAAGGAGGCCCGACTGTCCACCTCTGGAGGCAGTCGGGGGAAGACTATCACTGTACCCAGAAGCCTGGCTGCAATTGACTCGAGACAAATGGGTACAGTCCATTATATCCAGGGGATACAACATTCCTTTCCACTGTCCACTTCGTCTGTCAAAGTCTATCCCAGATATTTCACCTGGTCAAAGGGATCAAGCAACCCTAGAAATTAAAAGGTTGCTAGAAAAGAGAGTCATCCAAGAAGTCCCTGCAGACCAGATCAGATCCGGAATTTACTCAAGGTTCTTTTTAGTTCCAAAAAAGACAGGGGACTGGAGACCAATATTGGATCTCAGCAGACTAAACAAGTTGGTAAAGAAAGCAAAATTCCGGATGGTAACACTGCAGTCTATACTCCCTTTTCTGGGACAAGACAATTGGATGTGCTCTTTAGATCTTCAGGATGCATGCTACCACATAAAGATGGACAGGCGCTCCAGAAGATTTCTACGCTTCCGGCTGGGAGCCAGTCATCAGTTCAGAGCTCTGCCCTTTGGTCTCACTACAGCCCCCAGAGTGTTTACCAAATGCATGGCAGTAGTCACAGCTTATCTGAAACATCAAGGATTCCAAATGTTTCCATATTTAGATGACTGGCTCCTGACTGCCACCACCAAGCACCTACTAATCAGAGCGAGGGACGCCAACATCCATCTCTGCTCAGACCTAGGCATTACTACAAATACAGAAAAATCTGCCTTGTTACCATCACAGCATATTACCTTTATAGGTACAGAATTAAACACAAACGACATGGTAGCAAAATTCCCTCAAGAGAGTATACAAACGCTACACAGTCAAGTATATAACCTACTCAAGAAGAAAAAGGTACAAGCAAGATCTGTCCTCAAGGTTTTAGGCTCAATGGCAGCAGCGATAACACTAGTCCCACGGCACAACTACACATGCGGATATTACAGTGGCTACTCTTTGCTCAACGGTCTGTACAGGAGTTACCCATGTCTTACAAGATTCTAATTATGGATTCCTGCAAGAGGTGCCTACTATGGTGGCTTCAGTCCACTCGGGTAACGATGGGCAGACCATTTGTACTTTCCCAACCTGTCGCTACAGTAACCACAGACATGTCCCAGATTGGGGGGGGGGGGGGCATTATCTGGGACAGACTGTCCAAGGGGTGTTGGAAGATCACAAGTACCATTTGCACATTGTCCTAGAGATGAGGGTGGTGCTTCTGGCATTGCAAGCATTTCAGAACTCTCTTCCCATGGGGACTGTTGCAATTCAGACAGACAAGATGAAGCAACAACTTCATCCATTTTTGGATCATTGTAGCACAGTCTTAAAAGATACAACTGATTTTCTATCAAAGTTAAGAGAATGGTACCATACTCCATTAGCAAAGGAAATAGTGAAGGGTAATTTACTATTTGTAACATTAGATATAGCATCACTTTTCACAGTAATACCTAATGGCTATGGGATTGAAAGCACTAGAGAATTTTTTTTTAACGACACAGTCACCTTTAACATCACGTAAGGTAGAGAATATATGTAGCCTGCTTGATATAGTTTTAACTAATAACATATTCCTGTTCAATAAACAATTATATCTACAAACATCTGGCGTAGCCATGGGTACATCAATGGCAAATACTTACGCCAATTTAGTTCTATATAGTTGGGAACAGAAATTTATATTAAATGATGATAATCAGTTTGCTGATAAGGTTGTATTCTACCAACGTTTTGTAGATGACTGTTTTATGCTATGGAAAGGTACACAGACTGAACTAAATGATTTTCTACAATATCTAAATGGTACTACTGAATTTTTAAAATTTAAGATGGAAAGCTCAAATGAAAGAATAGTCTTTCTAGATTTAATGTTATATAGGAAACAGGATTGTTTTCATACCAGTGTACATCAGAAGGAAGTACACTCGGGAAGGTATTTACATTTCCATAGTATGCATGCACCACATGTTTTTAGAAGCGTGGTAACTTCACAGTTTGGTAGAGTGAGTAAATTAAACACAGAGGATACCAAGTTTAACTCACAGCTTGATGACATGTTCAAGGAATTGGCATCCAGTGGATATAACAGTAAACTGTTGTTAGAACTTAAAAATAATACTATAGCTGATAGAAGCACTACGCTTAAACCCATCTATATAGAAGGGATTAGTATGACTGAAATAAGGCAATCTGACATTAAAATTAGGTTTGTCACTTCTTTTAATGCAAAAACACATTTAATTAAGGAAATTATACAGAAAAATTGGCTGATTTTAATGGCTTGTACGAACGTTAAAAAAGTTTTAGGTGACAGACCATATTTCTCCTTCAGAAATATGAAAACTCTTAAGCAAAAATTATGCTACAAGGATTTAAACCCTATTTCTACATCTATACCTGATAAACCGGGTACTTGCAAATGTTTTAACTGTTCTTGTTGTTCTGATATTTTTGATCAAACTAGCCATCAGTTTAAACATCCAGTAACGAATAAATCATATACCTTTAATTTAAAAGCTACATGTAATACCACATCTGTTGTATATATGTCTACTTGTTCCCAATGCTCATCTTTCTACATAGGTAAAACTATAAGAAAGCTTAAGGATAGAATTGTTGAGCATAGATTAGAAATTAGGAGGGCAGTAGCCACTAATGCATTATATAAACATATTTTAGAAAATGGTAGTCAACATAGATTTTTCTTTAGGGTTATTTGTATTGTTGGTACAACAACACGAGGAGAAAATATTAATAATATGCTTGAATTAAAGGAATATGAATGGATAATTAGGCTATAGGCAGATCAACCACCAGGACTCAATGATGTTGTTACTTTGAAACCTGTTCTTAAATATTTACAACATACTAAGTTAAAGTAATATGTGTATTGTAATGTTTTAATATGATTTTTAAACCATCTTATTGTTCTAATTTTTTATGTGTATGTCATATGACCAATGGGCTGCTGGTCATGTGATGATGACCCTCTATAAATCCAGCATGTTTTTCATTAGTGATTTGTAATGCACTGAAGAAGGGTTTTTTATGCCTGAAAGCTTTGCTGTATTTTTTGCTGTGTTTTCATAAAGTGATTTCTCCAGCTTGCGTATGTTTTTTTGACTGCTACTTCCTTGGACACGTTTTTTTACCTGTACAGGAGTTACCCATGTCTTACAAGATTCTAATTATGGATTCCTGCAAGAGGTGCCTACTATGGTGGCTTCAGTCCACTCGGGTAACGATGGGCAGACCATTTGTACTTTCCCAACCTGTCGCTACAGTAACCACAGACATGTCCCAGATTGGGGGGGGGGGGCATTATCTGGGACAGACTGTCCAAGGGGTGTGGAAAGATCACAAGTACCATTTGCACATTGTCCTAGAGATGAGGGCGGTGCTTCTGGCATTGCAAGCATTTCAGAACTCTCTTCCCATGGGGACTGTTGCAATTCAGACAGACAATATGTCGGTGGTATGATACATCAACAAATAGGTGGGAACCAGATCCTATCCCTATGTTGAGAGGTCCAGAGAGTTTAGCAATGGGCAATTTCCTTCTCATCGCTTTCTGATGGCAACGCACATCCTGGGGAAATCCAACGTAATAGCAGAGCAAGTTCCATGCCTCATGAATGGTCCCTGAATCAGGAAGTTGCGAATCAAATCTTTCGCAAATGGGGCCAGTCTTGCTGCGACCTTTTTGCCACTCCATTCAGTGCCAAATGCAGCAATTGCTTTGCCCTCATTTCCCCTCCGGGAGAGTCACCGAGGGATGCACTCGTCCACAATTGGCCCCGCGGAATTCTTTATGCTTTTCCTCCGTTTCCATTGATTCCGAAGGTGATTCAGAAAGACAAGTTGATGAGTCGCAGGTTAATTGTCATTGCTCCATACTGGCCTCGTCAGATATGGTTCCCATTCCTGTGGCCCCACCTTCAGAAGGACCCGTGGATCTTGGACCCAGTGCCGGATCTTCTGACGCATCAGTCAGGAATGCTCCATCCCGCTCTTCAGAGCCTCAAGCTGACAGCTTGGTTACTCCACTCCCAATCTTAGCCAGGCTTCCAGAATTATTCCCTGCAGTACACCACATTCTGGTTTCCTCACACAAAAAGATGACTAGGAAACTTTACGCATGCAAATGGAGGAGGTTCTCTTGTTGGGCAGACAAAAAACACATAGATCCCTTTACAGCCCCTATCACTGCAATTTTGGAATTTCTAACAGAAGTCTTTAATCAAGGGGCAGCGGCGGCCACTATACGAATGCAATTAGCCGCAATATCAAATTATCATGTGGGAGACCTCGAATCCAATGTAACTTCCCATAGATTATGCAAAGCTTTCCTCAAGGGTACTTTTCTATCAAGACCACCCTTATGAGATCCTCCTCCTCCATGGGACCTAAATTTAGTATTGTCATCCTTGATCCTTCCACTGTTTGAACCAGCATCCTCTTGTTCACTAAACTTTTTATCTTGGAAAACAGTTTTTTTGACAGCAATTACTTCAGCTAGGAGGGTTTCAGAGTTGCAAGTCCGCCCTCCATATTTGATTTTCCACAAAGATATTTCCCCCAAAACAAATCCTTCCTTCTTACCAAAAGTTTGTTCTGAAGCGAATTTAAACCACTTTATAGAATTGCCTGTGTTTTTTTCCCAGCTATGGCAACAAGGCAGAATATAAGCTTCACCAACTAGATGTGCATAGACAGTTGCACTTTTACTTGCATAGGACCAAAGATTTCAGAAAGGCAGACCAGTTGTTTGCTTCCTATTCAGAAAATAATAAGGCATGGCAGTCTCAAAAGTTACTTTGTCCAAATGGCTTACTGAGACCATCACCTATGTCTATAATTTTCATAATAAAGAACTGCCAGGGAAAGTTAAAGGACATTCAGCTAGAGCGGTGTCTTCTTCCATTGCCTTTCAATCCAGACTCCCATTGGATTCAATTTGTGGTGCTGCTTCATGGGTTAATCCTCACACCTTTATCTCTCATTGCACAGTAGATGTGGCCTCCTGTAACAGGGCATCCTTTGGTTCCACTGTCCTGAAGAGTTTATTCCCTTGAGCCACCCAAGAAAAAGGTGCTGGGGGCTCTGTCCTAACCAGCAAGAGGAAGGCGAGATTAGGACAACATAACATGAAGAAATTATGTACTCACCATAACATTCCATGTTTGTTGTACAGTATCTCGTTCCCCCTCCTGGAGGATCTAGAGGACTTTACAAATGACAAATATGGTCTGATTCCCTTCTTGCCTCTTTACCTTTATGACCAATATATTTCATAAAAAATTTTATGCATGTTAGCATACTCTAGGGAGTAGTCTCCCAAACGAGATCTGGGCAACAGCCGCTAGGCATCCTGGGATAGATTGTAGCTTTGAGCCAGTAGAAGTTCTCGACCTTTGGTATGTGGCCAAGTCGGAGCCGAGGATCGGCTCCAAACCCACCCAGCAAGAATGAAGGCGAAATACTGGACAACAAACATGTAATGTTATGGTGAGTACATAACTTTTTTGGCTGTCCTGATGACTTAGTGTCAGGTATGTTAACAGAAGAAGCTATCCAAAAGCTGGTTGCCTCATTTCAACTGTCTGAAGAGTAGAATGGTGTATTTTTTATGACCCTCCCGCTAATGTTCCCCACAATGGAAGATCCCCATATCTGCTAGGATGAGAGCAGTCCATAGGGTCATCATTTAGGCAGATAACAGGGAGTTTGTTCTCCTGCCCACAATCTGGCTGTGAAAGTATTTTTGTGTATAGGCTTTTATCCTACATCTGGGTGGAGAGGGCCTACCCACAGCACTGCAATGACTTTCAAAGCTTTTCCCGTACAAGCACATCCTCTCATGCACCTGTTAAGGAGTACTGCCTCTAGGTGATGGCTGGGTGAGCTGTAAGCCTGCACTAGGATGTCTACTACACTGCCATCTTTCCTGCGAGGGATTGTGGCTGTATGCATCCTGCTCCAGCCTGCCCCCTTGCTCAGTGTGGGCCCACCCATCCTTCATTGCCAGAGCTGCAGTCCCCTGTGACATGGTCAGGATTTTATCCTTCTATGCCACTGGTGCTGTATTCAGAATACTGTAGACAGACAAATTACTGCACCCAGGTGATCTCTGTGATGAATCCTACCTTTTATTTGTTGTCATTTTTAGGGTGAGTCATGGCTATATTAGTTATCGACTATTATTTACATAAAATCTGGTAAGGATCTCTTACAGCCTGGCTCCTACTGTTAAATCTTAAAGATAAACATGGATTTAAAGGTCTCTTTCAGCCTTATAATGTACGATGTAGAAAAGGTATGAAACTCCATATCAAGCAAGGAGGCTTTGTGAAGGGTCATGCTGTTGATCACATTTGAACTGCCAGATATAGCCTTGAAGAGTCCTGTGACATCAGAGGACCCAGACGATGGTTGCATTCAGTGTCAGGAAGGCTTTCAGCCATGTGAGATGTGTCTTTTCTGCATGCCACTGTTGTAAAAATGTTTGCCCCGTCTAGCTACTGTCATGTGTTATTAAGCCTGTACTGTTCTGTCATAGTCTAAGTGAAAGTGAAATAGTGTCCTTTTTAACTCTCTCTCTTGTCATCACTGGTGTTAGACAAGGATGATCTCTGCCCCTTTTCCTTTTCAGTCTGACCTTAGAACCCTTGATTGCTGCATAAATCAATACCATTTTACGGAGTTCTGTCAAAAGTACTAGTTTATGCACACAGTATCCTCTATTATCAGTCATGTTCTCCATGTAGTTGGTGAGATGTGTGAGCCCCCCCATATTCCCAAACTTAAATATGCCAACTCCAAGGTTGCATAGCAGTGGAGAAAAATAAATATTCCACTATTGCCAAAGTAGTTTCAGTGAACCTAACATAGGTTCCTAGTTACTCCCTAGGCTTTTTGTCTAGGAGGATCATAGGAAGCATAGCTTTTCACTCCTGCAGTAGTTTTTAGCCCTTATATTTTGTGTACAAATAACTCAAATCCATTACCATTACGGGAACATAAAAAAAAAGATTTTGAATTGGCTTTCATGCTTTTTTCTCCAGCTTGTTTCAGTGAATAATTCCTCTGTAGAATCAGTTTGAATTCCTGCTTTCAGAGTCTGATCTTTGAGTGATGTTTTTTCTGTAGTGAAAGAATTTTGATTCTTTTATGACATTCTTTCAATTAGCTTGAATGTCCGAGTTGCATTTAAATGAGCTTAGGATTGTTTCTGTTGCGTTGTATGCTCTAGTGAGACTGCAGCATGCCTTGGGGGCATGTTCTAATCGCTCAGCCTTCCTCAACAGCCTTGTTCTGGATCTTGTGACAGGTACAGCCACAGTGTGCTCACAGTGTTTTCCACTGGAGGTCCTGGTGAACCTGGCAGTTTTGTGGTCAGCCTCAATGGTTACTTAGATCATCTTTGTACCATTTGACACTAATATCGAAAAATACGCTGCCTGACTTTTACTGACTCCAAGGGATTCAGGACTTGGAATGCTTAGGATCTTCTCTTCCTGTGGAATAATTCTTGTGGCGTGACTGGAGTCAAAAATCAGTCTTCATTCAGCATTTGATTCACAACACCTTGCAGCAGTGAGTTTCCTTATCTTTGTCTGTCAGCCACAATGGCAGTTGTTGAGGTCAGCCTCGATGATTCTTGTTTGAGTGGGCAACATTCCTTTTAGTACTGATGTTTATACCTATACTGCTGCTTTTTAATGGCCCTGAGACCTTCAGGACTTGTTGAGATGCTCAGGTTAAGCTTTTTTAATCTGTGGGCACAGATTCAGTGGCATTCCAGATGACAAAATGATGTTTCAACTCACATATCTGATTTGTACCTGCTAGTGGGAATTGATTACACTTGATTCCTCTCCCTCCATTCCATGTTCTGCACATTCAGCTGGTTTGGTGATAGGCTTCACATTCCCTTTGGGACTTTTAGTCTGTCCACTGATAAGCGGCATGACCTGCTTTTTGTACTGTTAAAGCTATGCTACATCTGCTTTCCTGAAAATCATTTTTTTTTTACTGCTATCCCGTTTTAATAAACAGGCTCTTCCCTTCCTGTCTGTAAGCCATTATACTATCCCATAATTGGAATTTTCCTCCATTCAGTGATTTAATTTATTTATTCACTTTGTTAACTTGGCTAGGTGGACTGGTCAAAAGACCTTTTACAGCCACAACCTGCATTGAAATTTTAAGATTGGCACTGATATGATAGAAAGTTAGCAATTATGATGCCTAGTAAGAAACCACATATCATTAATAACATGAAAACATTACCCCAAAACCTGGATCTAAAGAGATGCTGTTGTTGCCAATCCCTGTTCTGAGATGGCTGTACCTCTCTGGAACAATCTCCTTCCATTTCTAGGTACACAGGCCTGCATACATGTAATGCAGTGCAGACTCTGGCATTGTTCAGTCTGTGATCTTTTGCTAAATGTCTCACTTATTGAAGGAAACATGTTGCTGTGTTTTTGGTGCCCCACTGAAGTCTACCCTGTTATTATACCAACTTCAGTATGGGTTGCAAAATGCTTAATACATGTAAGGATGAAATCATTTAACTGGTAAAGGTGTATGTTTCTTGTATCTTCTGATTTGTTAAGAGTAAACAAAGGAGGAAACTAGTGCAGAAAAGAGTAAAATCCCAAGAAGGAAAGACATGCCTGATCAGTATCAACAAGAAACTACGATCCCTCATAAAATCATCCAAGGCTAGCTTCGGAAGAAAAATTGCCAAGGACTCCAAAGATAACCACAAAGCGTCCTTTAGCTATGTCAAGAACCTAAGTGGAAAAGCTCAGATATGCTCTGAGTTAGTGCAGAATGGCACAAAATACACTGAACTGACTGATATTTCCAACATTCTGGCAGACAGGTTTAGTGCAAACTTCACCCCCCTCTCACCCCCTAAAGGGCCCATAACCATACCAGAAGAATGTAGTGCCCCGGCAATCACTGACACACAGGTTAAAACAGCCCTATCCAAAGCCAAAAATACAGCTTCAGTGGGACCAGACGATGTCCCAGTCTGTGTCTTACACGAGCTCCAAAATGAACTAACCCCTCACCTAAACACACTGTTCAAACTCAGCCTCTCCACAGGCTATGTACCCATAGATTGGCGCACAGGAACAGTTATCCCACTCCACAAAGGTGGAGCCACAACGGACCCCGGGAGCTATCGCCCTATAAGCCTGACTAGCCTGGTCTGCAAGGCTATGGAGTGCATCATCATGGAATTCATTAACAGAGACATTGGGAACTTTCAAACATTGGACCCTACCCAGTTTGGCTTTGTTAAGGGCAGATCATGCCTCCTAAACCTGGTGGACTTAGAGACAGTTACCAAGGCTTTAGATGAGGGAAAGGAGGTCCACACAGAGGACTTTTGACACCATTCCCCATTCTGGTATTATAGACAAGCTCACCAGCCTGAGCATAAACCCCTATGTCACGAGATGGGTTGCCAATTGGCTCATGGATAGAACCCACACAGTGAGAGTTGCAGGCTCTAGGTCCAACTCTAAACCAGTTACAAATGGCATCCCCAGGGCTCAGTCCTGGGACCCCTCCTGTTCGGTATATACTACTTAGAGGTACAGGCAAGCATAGGGGGACTATGGATGACCAAGTTCGCAGACGATTGCAAACCGGGGGCCATAATTGACTCTCCAGCTGATACAGACATCCTCCAGAAGGGTCTCACTGAGACGGATACCTGGTATCAAAATCATGGCCTCAAGCTAAATGCCAAAAAGTGCATAGTCATCCCCTTTGGAAAAAACAAAGTACCCGCGAACTACCACATATGTGGTAGTCCCCTAAATACAGAAAATGTAATAAGGGATCTGGGGACCCAAGTAGATAGTAATCTCTCCTTGGATAACCATATTCCCAAGGTGGTTAGAAAATCCTTCTATGTGGCCCACCTAATCACAAAAGGGTTTGCATCTAGAACAAAAGAATTTATTGTGCCTCTCTACTCATCACTCATCAGAGCCATCATAGCGTACAATGCTCCATTTGGGATGTACCTTACAAGACACCTGCAACAGCTGGAAAGACCACAGAAGTACCTCACCAAGAGGATTACTGGCCTCAAACATATGCTGTATGCAGCCCGACTGAAGAAACTCCAGCTGTACTTGGGGTTGCATGCCGCTTACTCAGAGGTGATCTCTGCCTGGCATACAAGGCCATGTCCAACCCAGAATTGATGGACATGCTCCACCTAAAAAAAACAAATTCCCAAGAGCCACACGCTCTAGGGATCTAAACCTCACCACAATGATAAATAGGACGTGCTGGAGGGATAGATTCCTGTCATAGAGACACCCCATGCTTTGGAAAAGGATTCCAATCTAAATTAGACAGAGCCCCTCACTAACACTCTTCAAGAGAAACCTTGACGAGTGGATAGGAAACAGAAAATTTACCCCGGGGATCACTGCAGTGCCTCTGCTGGACAGAGGCACAGGGAACTAATGACTCTGCTGGACCGAGGCACAGGGAACTAATCTAAGGGGGGCGGCGAAAGCCAACACATTCTGGCTAGGCTTATAGATGCCCTTGGGCAGATAGGCTAGTACTTACCTATGAACCTATAATGTGAAGTATCCACTGCACTGCATTTTTATGCACGGCCAAAAATACATAAGAGCAAATATAATTCTCCATAATGTCCTATTATTCCTAATGTAGGGTGCTTTCTAGAAAAAGTGGGATTATTGCTGAATCATATTTTAAAAAAACACTTTTTAGTAAGGCTCAGTCGTTTGTTAGAAAATACACAGGAAGTGGTTGAAAAGATAAAGCTATTAATTTGTAGGAACATTTATTTTGGTTAAGTATGAATGTTAGATGTTTAAATACATCTATACCCCATTGTGAAGGTATTAAGGCAGTTAACAGTTGTTTAGGTGAAGACCACCATGTATCATTTGTGTTATTGTTGCACATTTTTCTTATCCGCAATGTGTTTTTGTATGGTAATGATTGTTTCCTACAAAAGAAGAGGTCAGTTATGGGGATTCTGTTTGTCTCCATATATGCCAATAATTTTATATCTTATTTTGAAAGATGTAAATGCATACTGATCAATTTATGAAAAATTAAGTCTTGGTGTATGGTTATTATATAGACAATTTGCTGTTTTAATGCAATGGGCTGGTTAAAAAGGCAGAGAAATTTGTGAGTTAGTTAAACAGTTATGATCGGGAATTAACATTTGATGTGAAAATTAGTTTTCATGGTGTAGATTTTTTGGATTAACAACGTCAGATAGAATGGGTAGGACTGTAAGTACTAAGCTATTTCACAAATCTTCTTCTACTACTACAGATTCTTTTTAGTGTGCACCTGCCCCATTTAACTTGTTCCCTTCTTATTGGAAAAAAAATATTAGGATTAATAGGAAAACGAGCAATGAAGCCGACTGTGTTGTTGCTGTAGCAGAAATGGAAAAGAGATGAAGTGAATGAGATTATTCAGGAAAAAATGTTGAGAGAAGCTAGAAAAAAAGGTATTTGGAAGTCAAGGGAGAAGTGTGGATGTTGCATATGGTAAGGGAGTGAGGTAAAAAAACTAAGGTGCTCAAGGATAGTAGAGTGTTATTTTGAGTATCTGAGTACACTACCTTTTCTGAGATTTATTGTAAAATATTTAAGGAATGTTGGCCTCTTTTGCTATATGATGATCCTTTGAGGGAATATTTGACCTTTTTTATTTTCTTCTCCTTTAGCAAACTGTTTAATTTGTGAGAGCATTTGTCATTTAATATATGATGCCCATGAAAATGCAATATCCTATGATTGTGAGAAAAGGTATGTTTGTCTGTGGTAGGTGTAATGGTTGTCAGAATGTTTTTAGGACTGTTAATGTCAAAATCAGTGGGAAGTTCTTAAATTTAAGAGGGTATTTCTGTTGACATAGAAGCATGGCAATTTTTATGCTGTATGCTGTGAATTTGAAAAACCAATGTGGCACATAGGTCAAACCAAAGGAAACTGAAAAACAAGAATGTTTAGTGGGCTGTGGCTGTTTTAAACACTTTTTTGCTTGTTAAAGATAGTACAGGTATACTAGTGAATTACTTCTAGGCAAAAGATGCAATGTAGATGAAATAGATTACGCAAAACATTTTATTTAATATTTAGTAACTAGGTAGGTGGGTTGGTCAGAATACCATCTTCAGCCATGGCCCTATAATACAGAAACAACAGCATGAATAATCAAGAAGGACATGATGCATAACAATAAATGTAAAATCAAATGTTTTTAAAGGACCTTGGAACAAACATTTGCTTGTTGCAAATTCTTATAGTTATTATTATTAGTATTATTTTTGCTACTATCATTACAAAGTCTTATGTACAGAGAGGAGTTGGCACAGTTGTGCAGCAGTTAGTGTTGTCGCCGCACAGCAAGAGGTTTCCCAGTTCAATTCTCAGCTGTGGTGCCTTCTGTGTGGAGTCTGCATGTTCTCCCTGTGTTTTTCCTGTGGGTACTCTGGTTTCCTCCCACATCCCAAAGACATGCTGCAGGTAGATTGGATAAAAATTGGCCCTAGATGTGAGTGTGTATGCAGCAGGACTAGTCAACCGTCTGTGTACACCTCAGCTCTAGATGATCGTCACTGTTGAAGTGACGCCCCAACCCCATGTGTGCAAAAAATGGAAAAAGAGGTTAAGGATGGATGGATTAAGTTAGAGACACATTGCAGAAAAAGAGTCAACATTAAAACCAAAGTTGCTTACAATATTTACAGTATGTATATAAAGTCCATTTTCAATTTCGGCATTTCAGGAAATGAGCAGGACAACATTTAGGATAACAAGCAGGGAAAGACTGTAATGTTGGAGGTTGCATGCTGTTAGAATCAAACATTTAACCATGACTATCTTGCTGGAGGTAGTATGCTGTTCGATAGTAAATGGGAAGGTTAAGTCATCCAAGAGCAGTTACACTCAGTTTTCTTATGCAGGTGTTCGGAGAAGAACTTTTTGAACTCTGTGGGAGAATGTAGGCTCTTTAATTCAGGTAGGAGTCTGTTTCATAATGCCAGGTCTAGTTGAGCAAAGGCGGGTTCTGCAGTTGCTCTTTTATATGGAGGTCTGCTTAATGTGACAGCTATATCCTGTGTACTTCACAGGGTGTAAGCCTAGTTTTAGATGAGTTGCTTCTGTCTAAAAGGTATGTAATAGTTACTGTTTGGTGTTTTATGAATAAAAGTCCCTTAGGAGATAAACTGACCTTTCAGTGATTGGAACATATTTTAGACATAGAACATTACAATATTGTGATCTGCTGTTGGCAAATCAGCAAATGTTATTTCCTGTTATCTGACATCTTTGGGAAATTTTGTGCTGAGTAAAAGGTAATCAGAAGAATGCCATATTCCAATTTAGGGAGCAGAACATTTTTGGCTAGGGATGCTGAAGAGGAGTATAGATGAGAGACTCTGTAACAGAGTTTACATTGAGATAGTATTGTATTACTTATTTTTTCTATATGAATTGAAAAAGTTAGTGAAGGATCAAGGTTAAGTCTATTCAGAAATAAGGGAAATGATGTGTTTTATCAGTGTTGTTAATAAGAGGTAGATGAGGGAGTTTTTGAGGGGTTGTAACTGACATAAGGTTATTTTTTTTGTGTGTGCTCGTGTGTGTGTCTAGTTAATTAGAAGATGATTACAATCATCCCAGCTGCGTAACTTGGCAATCAGAAGGGCATTTACTGCCTTGTAACAGAAGGATGTCATCTGCATACAGTATGAAATCAAGAGATAGGAGGTCGTCTGTAAGATCATTAATAAATAATGAAGACCGAATGAGATGCAGACTTGAACCTTGTGGCACTCCAATATTTTTATTGTGCTAAGCGATGATATAAGGTTGTTAGTGTGGACTTGGAACGTTCAATTCTCAAAGTAACTTTGGAACCACTTGATAGTGTTGTGGCCAGAACTAAGTTTAAGTTTATTTATTTGACATTTGTTTACCGGGAAAGTCGAACTGGGTCAGAATAAACCCATTTTCAGTGGAGGTCTGGGGAGAAAAGCTCCATTATTGTTGTAAAAAATATATATACAGGGAGGTCTAAGTCGGATTAACAGTAATTCAGTATACATATACATTACAGCACAGGATAACATATCATAGCATACAGTGATTTCTTTTTGGAAAGACATGATGTATAATATATGTATAATGAACATGTGAGGGAAAGAGGAAAAAGGAAAAAAGAGAAGAGAAAAAAAGAGAAGAATAGAGGTAAGCTAAAGAAGTATAGAGAATAAAGGATATTATTAACCCAGGATTCCATATGAACATTGTGGTTAACAGTTTTGAATACTCTGGTCATATTTACAGATATCCCACCAGTGATCAGACTATTATTAATGTGAAAAAAATGGAATCTGTTGCAATGTGTAAGTGGTGGTACTTTAGATATTTCTAAAATTGTGTCTGATAGCAAACCATGACTGTTAATAGGTTCCATTATTTGTAGAGGATTTTTTCATATATTTGTGCAAGTGGCCAGAGAGTATTTTGAGAGATCTAAAGTCCGTGATAGTTATTTAGGCAGTGGAATTATGATGGCGTGTTTAAGGCTGGCGACACTATTTCTGTTATAATGGAGTATTATATATGGTGGTATAGGGTTTGGCAATTTTATCTGTTGCTCTTTTTAGGAAAGTGTGATGTTGCTGGGTGACTTTGGAGGATGTTTTAAACATTTTTCAGCAGTGTGATGGTTTGCTTTTCTGAGAACTCTCTAAAATAGAAAGTTGCTGCACATTTCATATAGTGTTGGTTTAGAGAAGTTTGGAGGGTTGTGCTGAGATGGGGTAGATAGTCAAAAAGAAACTGGTAATTTCTAGTATACTGGTAGTGATAAAGTTTTTACCTTTTATGGTTAGAAACTCTTCTTGTTACAGTTTGAAGAAGTGGGAGAGTATTTATTTTTGTGACTTCTCCTGTTAATTCCTTTATTTCCTACCAGCACTGTTTGAGTATTGATGGCAGCGGCTTGCATGTTTAAGTGTATGGATTTGGCCAAATTAGTTGCTATTCCAGTTTGCCTTTCATAGTGTTTGATATGTTTGATGGAGGATAGAATTATTTTGGTTTTGTCTCCAGGCTGACCATGCCTTTTCCCTCTGTTTCATGAGAGTTTTAATATCACTAGTGAGATCATTGTATTTTTGACCACAGAGTCTCCTCCAAAATCAGGGGAAGTCTTCTATGGAAGTGAGGGTATTAGTATAGTAAGCCAATGTATTTGTTCAGTTTTTTTATGAGCTATATATAAGGGGCCAGATGCTTTGCAAAACTTGGTCCAGGATAGGAAGCTTATGGGTTGGGAATGGTTCACATATTACAGTTTCTGCTGGGATCTTTGTCTTTTTAAAAGGCCAGTAGGAGGGAACAGGGCAGTGAAATAGAGAGATGCAAGAGTGGCAGTATCCACTATTTGTAGTAATGAGCTCTAGAGTCATATGGTTTCCTGACAGCTGATTTGATCTGGTAGGATTGTTTAGTAGTTCAAGGGTATTTTGTGTTGTAATTTCTTTTGAGTTGTGTAGATTTTGCATCTATTGCATTTACATTGATATCACTTAATATAATAGTATCATTAGGGAAGCCTTTATACAAGCTATAATTTACGATTTTACTGAGGAGAGTTGGGGATTGTATATTACAAAAACAATTAGTTGTGTATGATTTCCTATGGTGAGGTTATTTGTTGTACAATTAAGAGCTCTGACATTACTATTTTGAGAACTGGAGAAATTAAGAATGTCTGATAAAGAGTTTGTTTTAATAAGAAGCACAACACACACTTTCTGATCTTGCACCAGTCATATTGTTGTAGAGGATATCATAGTTAGATTGTATGAAGGGGCAAATGGCAGATATATTGCCTGTAAGCCAGATTTCAGTGAGTGCAAGAATTAATGTTTTTTCAGTGGAAGTCCAGACGTACAAAATAGCTTATTTGTCATTGATGCTGCCGGTGTTAATGTATGCATTTTTTAGGCCTTTTTTGTTTCTAATGATGGTATTGGCCACTAACCACAAGCACATTTATTGTTAATGTTGCTGAAGTTGACATAAACAGTAATAGTAAAAGAGAAAAAGAATGTTACTTTTTTTTAGCATATGCACATCTACACAATAAGGGAATCCTCAGATTTCAGCAAAATACGGCAGACCATCATCGACAGGGATGCTAAAGGATGGTGACTGGTCTGACTGCAGTAGTGATAAAAACTTTGGAGGTGCAGGGGAGGGAGCCCATTATGTCACATGTTCTCCAAGCATGTATAAGGGTACAGTCGCAGGTTCCTTGCAGTGCACATGAAGGCATCAGACTGCAGCACAGAACTTTTTAAAATGTTTTCATTATCCATACACCGTCATAACATGGGCAGCTGTGGTTTATGTTTAGCCTATTTTGTCCTTTGTGTTGTAATTTCTTTTGAGTTGTGTAGATTTTGCATCTATTGCATTTACATTGATATCACTTAATATAATAGTATCATTAGCCTGTAAGCCCGATTTCAGTGAGTGCAAGAATTAATGTTTTTTTTTTTCAGTGGAAGTCCAGACGTACAAAATAGGTTTTCCTCTTGCATTATGAGTGCTGTATTTTGATCTGAGAAAATAACTTTTAAGTATTAACATTGCAAAAAGGCACAACCTTTATGTTGCTCTTCTTATATACATAAAGAAGATGTTGAAGCTTGGGTGTTCGTTAAAGTAGTTTATTATATACAAATACATCAGGATGGATAGCAAGAACACTGAACTTAAATGAACTATCTAACTAACTGACTTGCATGCTCACACTGTGGCTGATCACTGAAAATAAGTAAACAAGCGACCAGCACCAACGTGTAATAAACGCAACAACAAAATAAGAATGAATAAATAAATATTTAATGGTCGTACTTCATGTGTAGGTGGTGAAAAAAAAATTACATATGCTATCTCTAAGACCAGGGTATTTATTTGCTTGAAGGTTACTCTGCCATAAAGCTTCCTTCATTTCTACTCTCTCTAATAAATATATATATATATATATATATATATATATATATATATACATAGTTGTAGATATATAAAAGTATATGTATACGTATGTATGTTTGTGTGTATGTATGTATGTATATATATATATATATATATATATATATGTATATATATATATATGTATATATATATGAATGTTGTGTGTGTGTGTATAGGCATGGTTTACCATCAAAGTTAAGAAGGCAAAACATTTTTTAAGCAAAAAGACCGAAATACAATGTCAAAAACAACATCTAGCCTAAATGTCGAAAGTCAGAAACACTGTGATCAACATTCGACATACCAGACTTCTGGTTTTGAATGTCCATATGTCCTTTTACATTTTAAGTGGGGGTGCAACCCCCCCCCCCCCCGCACCCTCCTTAATGGAGAGCTGCCCCCCCCACCCCTGCAAATTATATATCCAACTCAGAGGTCGCACTACAATGAGGAAAAGGGTAAATTCCCTGCTCCTCACTGTACATCGAGCTCCATTCAGAATGACAAACTCATAATAACGAATCAAGTTTTATTTTCATTATGATTTTGTATTATTCCAATTCGGCATTGTGGAGCTTTGAAAATTTACTTTTAGCCACATGCTTTTCAAGAAAGAACCATCGAAATTTTGTTGGCAAACCTATAGATATTTATGAACTTATGACTGTGTTTGTTTTATAGAGTGTCTCTATGTCTTTTACTTGCTACTCAGTTTTATAACCAATAACCAAGATATTTCAGGGTTTGCACTTTGTATTTGTCACTGATTGATGTCATGAACTGGGATTCATGACTAATACTCCAAGCCATCTGTATGGCACCTGATAATTTAACACCATTTATTATTTTATTTATTTTACATTTGTTTACCGGGCTAGTCTAACTGGATACATGTCCATTTTCAGTAGAGGCCCGGGGAGAAAAGCTCCTAGGTAAATACAGCTAAATTAACAAATTTCTGTGAGTTAAGCATATAAACAAAATCAATACAAAAAATACAAGCAAAAACAGACTGATTTACAGGATAAATTCTAACAATTCAAAGTAAATTGTCAGTATAGAATTAACTCTTAACAGTAGATGCAGTTAATATGGCAGAACCAAAAAACATATTTTTTTTTTTTTTTTTTTTCTGAAGGAAAAGAAGGGGAAGATCAGAGTTTAGGGTGACTATAGAGCTAGTCAGGTTTGGAACAGTAACATAGCCAGTGAGATTTGAGATATACTTTCAGATTATTTTTGAAAATGGATAGTGAGGGAAGTGTAGAAATGTCATTTGGTAGGAGATTGTGGAGCTTTGAAAATTTACTTTTAGCCACATGCTTTTCAAGAAAGAACCATCGAAATTTTGTTGGCAAACCTATAGATATTTATGAACTTATGACTGTGTTTGTTTTATAGAGTGTCTCTATGTTACCAACGCCAGTGAGGCCTGCTCGTTCTGAAACTCACCACAAAGGTTGGGGATCAGCTGTCTGTACAGTGACGTGTGGAAACACAAAGTACGGTATCATAAATGCCACCATCCACAATACAAGTAGTAATGTCCAGATAACACATGCTAAATTGTGTTCTCATACCTTACATTTGGTGTAATTGTCTAGCACCTTATCATAGAAACATAGGAAATATCAAATGTTAGTGCACCTGTTCAGGCAGCCTTCCATTATTTGTATACCAACCAGCTGTTGCTGTGTAGCACCAGCTTTTCCATTGTGTTACCATTTCCTTGGCATAGAACAACATAGAAGTCCACATTGGCATAAACATACATGACGTAGGTAACTTACTGAGCCACTATGCCACACATTTCAAAATGAAGATGAGAGGTCAGCCCTCAACCCGAAGTTCACAGGAATATACTAATGTTGATGCATGAGGCAATGTATCACAGTATATAGCAAGAAAGCGAGTTATACTACACATTGCACTGATGAAAGCTTTTGTACTGGTATCAAGGGAGTAAGACCTGCTCTGTGCAACTACACAAGGCATCTCACCACCAAATAAAAGATGTATAGAATTAAAGCATCCACAAGCCAAACTAAACTTGACCTTGTGACTAGCATGTAAATGTGTACATGAAGCTTTCTGAGCATGACAAATTCATGAACTAGGAGAAGGAGCTGCTTTCCAGGCCCATTTCTCACCTTCATGTCTCATTTTTGCCACTTTAAGACCCATACACGTGACAATCCATTTATGTTAAGAGATATAGATCAGTATTACACACATTTCTCAGGTGTAACATAATATATGTAGTGAGGAATGGAGGAGCGCAAGACTTCTTTTAATTCCATTGCTAGTGTTCCATGCTTAAAAATGCAGTATTAATGTACTGGAAGTGTTGAACTTGTTTGTGCTTAATCTGTTTCTGTTGAATACCATCCATTGTACTGATGAAAGCATGAAATGTTTCAGATTCTACCTTATGTTTCATAAAAAATCTGTATATTGTGCTCTTTATTATCTATACCAGTATGAACAACACACATTTGATAAGACAGTACATCAAAACTGCACATTAATAAATGCCAGCATATGGTACACTTTTCTCCACAGTTTATAGTGAATACCCTTGTAATATGAAATGTGTATAAATATACATAACATATGTATTTAGTCTGTTAGGTTTGGTCAGTACTCCTCAATATTCTAAGAGAAAAAGAAAAGCTGAGTTTTTATCAGTCTTGCACAGTGTTTGGTCCTTGCAGGATGCAGACCTAATGATTCTATTCAGAACCATCTCCAGCTATGAAACTTTTCTGGTCACACACAACCTGTGTGTCTCCGTGCAGGCAGAGTACGTGTGACATGTTAGTGATGGAAACGTAAATTGATGAGGTTTAGCCTCTGAGTGGAATAAAGCATGAAATGTTTCAGATGAATCTGTGTACTGTGCTTGTTATTGTTTTGTACCAGTATGAACCGTATACATTTGATAAGACCATATGTCAGAGATGCACACTCACAAATGCCAGGGTTATGGTACACTTTTCTCCATGATTTGTAGTGAATACCCATGTAATATGAAATGTGTGTAAATACACATAGATTAGGTTTGGTAGACACTCCATGATTTGGCCTCAGCTTATCCAAGTACTGAGGCATGTTAAACAGGATGTCTGTTAGTGCAGAGAAGCTGTGGCCAGTATTTTCCCATACATTGTGGGACACCATGTACTGATGGACCAAATAAGTGGTCATATTGCAGCTTCAGAAGGTGGATGATATGAAAATCCCCCTTTTCAAGTCAACTGGTTCTTCTCATGGAACTGTTCGATAGTAAGATGTGCAAAGTGAATAGCCATTAGGAAACGGACTGTTAAGTAATAGCAGTTTGCTACAACCATTGAAAAAATGCAAGGAGCTCAAATAGACTGGTAAAAAATGTTACAGTATTCCTATAATTCTGTGCAGATGCCCAAACAAGACGCATCTGAACCATGTGTAAATCTTTTGTTGTAAAGGTCACAGAGTGCAGCATCAGTCAGGAGCTGGAATCTTGTACTGTAGTGCATTCATGAGTTTGAATCTATCATTTGATGGCATAACAGAAACATTTTCCATTTCTTTTACAAAACTTTAGGTTACTGAATTGCATAGCTCATAGTCGAGATATCGGAGTAAAACATATTTAATGTTTTGATAGCTGAAAATTGCTCAAAGCTGTGCTGTTGAAATATTGTGCTTTTAGACCTACAGGCCACGTTGTAGTGTATTTGCATGGGCAGAACTGATTTGGTTAGATAAATAGAAATCATAGCAAAAGATATCTGTCAAGCAACTGAATTTAAAGTTCAGAGGGATGAAACCCTGGAACCTCGATGGCCTGAAATTGATTAGTGACCTGAGTGCTAGGTGAGTAGACAAGGGAGGGTGGGAGTGATCTGTTTATGCCAACTCACGCATCCTGGGAACAAAAGAAGCAGCTCAACCCACTGCATGACTGGCTGCTAGTGGAAACAAGGTTTTCAACATGCAGTATGCCCAAAAGCTGTGCGCAGCACAATATTTTATTTATTTATTTATTTTACATTTGTTTACCGGGCTAGACTAACTGGATATATTTCCATTTTCAGTAGAGGCCCGGGGAAAAAAGCTCCAAAATAGCATAAAGAATTTAAACAACAATACTATCACAAAGTAATAGAAAGATTTAACAGAAAATACCAAGATATAGTATTAAAGAGCAGAGATTAAATTAAATAAAAAAACTAAATAAAAAAATTTACAGTAGCTGCATTTCAACTAGTGCACTTGCATGTGCGTCTGCCCCTAAAGTGACATTTTGGAAGTCTGCAGATGTGAAACCACCATAGCATTCAGCATGTTGCCCAGATGCAAAAAAAAACCATCACTGCTTCTTGGCTGCATAGATGGTTGTCTTCTCCCACTTAGCTGTTATTTCAGCACCACGGAAAGATTATTTGAGCATATTGAAGGGGGTTGAGTATCAACCTGTTCAAGGAGGCAAAAGGTATAGAAAAAAAGAAATTACTTCTGTTAGGCAGTGCACAGATGTCATCAGTAATGTGTTGTAAGTCATAACAGTAACTCAGGGACTACATTGTTGATTGTAGCAAGTAAAGGATACCTGTAGGAGCAGAGAACATCCCTGTGACTACCACTGTTAAAGGGACACTGTATTTTGGGTCCCTAGACCCGCGGCGGTGGTGCTGCGGTAGCGTTGTCACCTCACAGTAAGACGCTGTCTGATTCGATTCTCAGCTAGAGCGTGTTCTGCATGGAGACATGCGTGAATGGGCGTACCTTCATTGAAGGTTGTGCGTCAGGGCTGGTAACTCGGCACGTAAAAATCAACTACCAATCATTAGTGGACCGGAGTTCCGCTGTGGTGACCCCTAACCGGGAAAAAGCCAAAAGACACAAACAAAGACTCCACAGTCCTCTATTTAGGACAACACTTACCAAGGCACAGCACTCTCATACATATCATTAATGTTGCTGTAGAATGTACTGGAAGAAAGGTTAAAGGGAAAATTGTTTTGGACAGCTTTGTGTTACATTGTTCAGAATACAGATCTTGGATCCATGGATCAAGGGATTTCTGATATATTTATAGGCCACATGTGTATCCTGCTTTTTCTGCAACACATGGCTGACAATATTCTTTTTATTCATGATGCTTTATATCCGGTAGAGTACACATAGGCAGACAGGCCAAGGGGGAAGTAAATGAAGTAACAACTTTAATGGGGAAGAGGTGTGTATCCAGGTGCAGGCTATATAAGGGAACATGTGCTACACTTGTTCTGATTGAGCACTTTCAGAATGCTTGTGCACATTTTACTATGTTTAAAACTCTTTAAATTATTTAGAACTCTAATTTCACTCTGACTTAAATTAAAAAAACATATTTTTAGATTTGTTCTTACAGCATTGCTTTATTTCTTCTTCACAACTTCTTTCAAATACCTTAATAGTATGATGTAGAATTGGGTTATAACTGGAGTTTTAAACATCTTAGATATATGAAGTCTGACAAGGGGGGGGGGGTTGTCATAATGACACAAAAGAGTTATGTTAATGCAATTGAACAAATGCTCAGCAATGAATCAGATTACACAGTGGTTAGAAAATGTGTTGAAAAGTCATAGGAATGTATATGACAACTTACATGAGTTGCTAATGAATTCTGATATTAATCTGGAATTGTTCAATTTTTTGCATATCGATGAACCAAAAATAGATGTACTGTTTGGTATCCCTAAATTACATAAAAACTTTCAGAACCCTCCCCCTTTAGACCAATAGTTTCTGCGACTAGATGTAGTACAGAAAATATTTCTCTGTTTCTTGATTGTTTTCAACCCATTGGTTAAGAAACTGGAATTGCAATTAGTGACTCATGGGATTTCCTTAATCAAATTAGAGAATTGCATGTGAGGACAGAAATTTCTGACAATATTCTTTCTTTTATTATGATACATTGGATATTTCTTCCCTTTATACGTCGATTCCTGTAGAAGAAGGGTTATAATTTTTAAGTAATTTTTTTACAAAAATATGGGCACTACAACACACATCAACTATGTCTATATAGAACTTTAATAAATATAGTGTTAGTGAACAATTATTTTATTTTTAACACTAAGTTTTACAAACAAAATGAGGTAGCAATGGAGGAGCTGGCAGGCCCCCTCGTTTGCTAACTTAGCTTTAGGATGGTGGGAGAAAGAATTGTTACCACACATTTCTATGTATGACAAGATGTTGATGTACTGCCTTTTTGTCAATTTATTTTTTATTGTTTTAGAAGCTGATTTTGATCTGCATAATTTTATGCTAGAACTGAATAATAGTTGCACTTTTCTAGAATTTACAACTGGAAACTTTGGTCTTCGTGTGAACTTTTTAGACATAGATTTAGAGTGGGATGGTGCCACATTTATTTCTAGAATTCACAGAAAAGAAACTTTTAGCAATAGCTGTGTCACTTCAAAAGTGGGCATCCTATGTACATTAAAAGGAACATTCCATGTGGCCAATACATTAGAGCCTCCAGAGTGGTCAGTGATGACCAAGATTTTTTTAATGAAATAGAATTTATCAAGAAGTTATTCTTGGAAAGAGGTTAGCTTGGACTTAATAATACAACAGATGACATTATTAGTGTTAGAACCAATACATTTCCACACATTATTTTACATGGTTTCGCTAGTCAACAGATTGCCAATGAAGCAAGAGATGAATCTTTTAATTCCCATTTTGCTTCAAGGTTTTGTTTGGACATGACGGTGGATTTCCATGACCATTAAAAATATTGTCAAAAACTGTTGCAAAATTTTGCTAGGATATGAGCACCTGGCAAAAGTAGTGGAGGATATACCCCAGTTTGTAGAAAAGAAAAATGGAAACATTAAACAACTGTTAGAATTTTCAGGGATGAAAATTATAACACCTTGTACAAATAAGGTTTTTGGTACTTACATATGTTTGAACTGCAGGATTTGTAGGTTTATTTCTGAAGGTCCCTTAATAGAATTATCATATTGTAATAGAACTATATAAGTGCCAGGTAGATTTGATTGTTCCTCTACTGGGGTTGTTTATGTTGCTTTATGTATGTCATGCACAGCATTTTATGTTGGCATGACTACCAGAAGTCTGGGTACTAGAATTAGGGAACATGTATATGCTATTACGACACATGATGAGAATAATGCGTTGTACAAGCATTCTGTAAAATGTTCCAATTTTAAGAAATGTATTTTTTTCTGTTTTAGACTTGGTACATATGGACTTAAGGGAGGTGATTTCAAGAATCAAGTTGAAAGGAAGGAAGTTGAGTGACAGATTCGGTTGGCTACTCACCTTCCTCCTAGTTTAAATGAAGCTGTAAACATCAAATGTTTTTAAAAGTATAGAAAATCTGTCATTTATTCTGTTTGATGAATTAGGGGTTAACATCAGTGTTTTCCTACCGGTTAACAAATTTGGTTTAAATATGGCTGCAATATTATGTGGCTGTTTGTTTCTGATGAAGTCTTCGGACGAATAGCAGATTAATAAACTTGGTGTACGCTAAAAGAATTGTGTCGCGCACCTGTTTCCACAAGTGTACTTTTGCTGTTTGGTTGCTTCTCTCTGGTTCCTGGTTGTTACGTTTTTTCGTTGTTGCAAATTGAATATTGCTTTAGGATACCAAAGAAAATAAATGCAGATGACTCACAGTATGAATTATAAAAAAAGAGGAAAAAGAGTTACATAATGGTTGGCTTTTCTGTCTTAATGTGTCTGAGCCAGCTTGTTGAGCCTAAATAAGTAAAGTGAAGATTAGCAGCTAATTTGTCAGTATTAATGACAAACTATACTACATAACTTTCTTGGTTAGAGTCATAATTTATATTATACAAGTTTTTATGAGCAGTTAAAGATGTTAATGAGCAGTCAGATATGAACACCTGTATGTGTTGTTTGTATTTAGCAGACTGTAAAATCATTAGCTTTATTGAAATGGGCCAGTCTTGCTGTCCATTTAGTTCAAGTTCTGCACAACTCGTCTTGTGGTATCCAGCTTGGCTTTGTCTACCCAATATTGGGCAAGGAGCCATTGACTAGTTAGCATAAGACTTTATCTAAGGTGGGATTATAGGCTGGGTATGTGATACATTCTTCCATTGCATTCATTTTGATCACTATAATCTGGATACACAAGAGTCATGCTTATTCCATCCATTAATTTCTCATTTTTCTTGTGCGCACACTATTGTTATGTCTTCAACCCTTATAGGCATTGCAATGCTTTGTTTCAAGAATCACACTCAATATGATAACAGCTTGATTTTCTATATCATCTTGTTCATTACCATTCTGTAATCTATTGCTTGGATACACTGTGCTGTCAATTCTGTACCTTTATCTGGCATTATAGCACTGTGGTTTATAAGCTGTAACTTTCATGCATGTTCATTGTTTTTTGTATGATTTTATGAAGTTCTTTTTGTCTTTAGGAATCCCACACTGTGTCATTTGATCAGTACTAAAAATTATGATTTTTTTTGAGCTTATCAAAAAAGCAAAGTATGATTTACTAAGCCAAAACATGTGGCCAGAACAAAGGCATTATAGTTATTTGAGACCCTTACATGCTGCTGGTAATAGTGAGGCACCAAAAATAATCATGGTTCCATAGCAAAGATGGAAGCAATGTGTTGGCACTTAGAAAGCCTTGCACATGCTCAGATATTTGCCTCAAAAACAGTCTGACATTTTAGCAAAGGCATGCAGGAGTGAGTTAGGTCTTCATGTGTCACCTGTGAAGGTTGTTAAGCATAAGTAATTAAAACATTTCTTGATTCATGTACAACCCTCATGTTTTATATGTGGCCTGTTTTACAGTTTATGCCCCCAAAAATATTGGCATTTTTAAAATATTTTATGATTTGTACATTTATTAGTAAAGTACTTTGATGCAGACATTGCTGGTCTGAGATGCGTTTTTATTGCTTACAGCTTTGTTGCAGCATGGACATATGGATGTGAACACACACACACACACACACACACACACACACACACACACACACACACACACACACACACACACACACACCCCTTGCCAGCAAGCAACAGGCGTAAGGCAGGATGTATCCAAGACAATACCAGTCTATTATAGAACATGCTCATGTGTATACCATCCACTTACCTAGGAATAGGTTGGAGGATTTCCAGTTGATGTACAGCATGGTTTTAGTATATGAAAAGAAAGTGGACCCCTCACAAAAATCTTTGCAGAAACACAGTGTGTGTGTAAACTCATTTTAAACAACAAATTAGAGAACCATGCATTCTGAGAATGTAAAACTACCATTTACACCAAAATCATCCTCTTCTCTTTTTGGCTGCTTCTATTAGGGGTCGCCACAGCAAATCATCAGTCCACAGAACGAGTGGCAGTAAGTTTTTACGGTGTTGAACTGTCAGCCTGGTGCCCAACCTTCCACAGAAGGTACACACATGCAGACACTCGCATCTAGGGCCAATTTAGAATGGCCAACCACCTGCAGCATGTCTTGGGAATGTGGGAGGAAACTGGAGCACCTTGTTGAAACCCATGAGAACACAGGGGAGGGCATGCAGACTCCTCACAGAAGGCAAACCATTCAGGAATCAAACTAGAGAACCTCTTGCTGTGAGGCGACAGCACCAAACACTGCATCACTGTGCTGAAACACACTCACTCACTCACTCACTCACTCTCAGGCCAAATTATAACAGAGCGTAATCAGTTAAAAGCCAGTACAAAGCAAGTAACAGAGAGGTACAAAGTAGAATAGGTTTTCCATCATTTCCTGAAGGCAGAAACCTGGCAGCTATGGATACTAAGCAACTGGCATATACAGTATAATGTCTTGGTCAAGAGAAAGGAGAGTGGCCAACTTAGTAAGTGGTCCTTAGAGTGCAAGGAGTACTTTTCTGGAGGAGAGGGGGTTATTAAAGTCAATTTCCAGCACAAGCCAAATACTTGTTTGGCTAGTTGAAGTCAATACACAGCAAGGTTCTGTAAGTGAAATTTTCTTACACTGTACAATAAAAAAATTCTCAGTGCAAACATTTGGCAGCTGGCTCTTGTGGCAGAGCACTTGCAGTATCGGGGTCAGATGTAGTGACCACAGGCTCTGAAAGGAAAAAAAAGAGAACAATTCTACTAAACTGTCATATTATATCGAGGCACTAAAGTTAATACTTATTATAAAAAAGGATGGAGGAAAGACCAAAGTATGATTCTCATATACATAATTAGCAATGTAAACAGTGTTCAGTATCTCTTTCAGAATATCTGAGGCTATACAACTTGCAGTGCAAGTGTTTGTGATAATGTTATTCAGCATCATCTAAGGTTTCAACTGATTCCATTTAATAGTTTGTAAATATCTTTGATTTGCAGTGTTAATGAAATAGGAAAATATTTCAGGTTTTCATAGTAACTGATAACTAGCAACATCTGCAGAGCGTTACACATTGACACTGAAAGTATACTGTGTTCTTCATACTGATCACTGCTGCTGTAGCCTAAGATACATGGGTTATATTCTCCATGGGACATAATAGCTTGCCAGTTTGTAAAGCTTCAAGGGACCTTCCAAGCACCCACACTGGTACTCAGGTCCAGCTTTCCTGTTGCCGAAGAGAGCTCTCCTCTGAGGGCTTTCGAGGATCGCCGGGTGGCTTGTGATGTTCTATTGCTGACAGATGAGTTCTGTTTGGGCAAAAAACTTCCACATATTCTTTTAATATATAAATTTACTTTCCTATTTAGGAAAGTATGTTTTAGGCTAGGAATATGTGTTTTTATTGACTGTCATACAGCTTTACTATACTTTTGAATGGCAGCACACATTTAGTTTTAACAGTTTGAAAGTTGAGTTAATCATTCCAAAACAGTTTCTCCACAGGAAAAAAAAATGTTTAAATTACTTTTGTGGCTGGTAAAATATATTGAAGTGTTTTTTACTGTGTTTTTATTGGGAAAAGTAACTTTATTCTACTTTTGAAATTTTACCAGCTTGTGCTGCTTAATTTAAAAAGTAAAAATCAAAACTCACAAAAACAGAAGCCTTAATGTTTGAGCACTTTTGTCTCTTTGTTAGTAAGATGTCTCCAGAAAATAGAAACACTTCCAATATGAAAAATTTAAATAGAACCAATAAGTATATGTCATAATTATTTAACATATCACATCAATCAAACTTGTGTACATGTATCTATTTTGTACAATTGCAAAAAGCATTCACTTTCACTCTGTAAACGTAATAATCAGTGTTAACAAAATATTGTATTAAACTGTTTTAAAGATCCAAGTGCTATGTACATAGGTTTTAAATACTATATATATGTTATTCTTCCTTCCTCCCAATTCACATTTGTGTACAAATTGTCATTCAGTCCTGGAAAATTTCCATCACTTAAGGCTAGCTGCCAAAATAATTCTCTACATTCTAGAAATTTGTTGGAATCTCTCTTCATAAATCTTGATCAACTTTTTCAATTACATTAAACTGAAGCGTCTTAAAACCCTGAATATACAATCAAGTGTTTAAATAGGGAACTCCTTTAATTTTTATTCTTAATGACTCTGACATGTTCTGAAATATGTTCACTTAAAGTTCTAACAGTTTTCCTACATAAAATGCCATGCAGGAACAGCACTTTGCTATACATACAACCCCTGTGATTTCAAAGTGTAAGTACCCTTAGTTCTAAATGCTTATTACTTACCAAACACTTTAAAATATGGTGGCACTCTAGTATGCCTACATTGTGAACAAATATCACATTGAAACATTCCACTTTTCTCAGACATTTATTTTTAAATGTAATGTTCTAGTAGATCCTTTTTATTCCTACCTCTACTTTATAGGTGCTTCTGCAACTATTTTTTGAATGTCCTTGTTACTCCATATAACTTTCCAGTGCTTTTTATACCACGTTCATAATACATTCACAGTCCATTGAATGTGTAATTGCAAATCTACTGTCACTTCTATTTTTTTTTGTGATGTTTTTTTTTCTTCACATTCAAACTCAACCTTCTTTTTAGGAGCATATCTGTCCTACTTTCTAGACATTATTTCTTCAGAAACTAATTCAAGCAAGTGGATAGGGTAACCTCCGCTAAGAAAAATAAATTTAATTGTTCATCTTGGATCTCAAAAACTCTCTCTCCGGAAATTAACCTACTAGTCTCACAAACTTACTTTTTAAAATAACTTCTGTTGGTGTGCATCGGATGACACCTTAAAAATGCAAATAAGAATAATCTTTTTTTTTATAAAAATAGATGAATTTAAACATCTATTTTCATAATCATTTTAATCAGTTTATCTAATAACAAATACTTGATTCATCAGTTTTGCTAGAGAAATTTAAAAAGGAAGTACTATTTTTAAGAGCTTCCAAAAATTCATCACTATGACATTTCCATATTATAAACAAACCATCAGTATACAGTGTGTAAAAAAAAAAAACACTTGTGAAAAACCATCAAGCTTGTGTAATACAATTTCTTCCCATTCTCCTAATAATATATTGTCAAAAACAGGTGTCATAATGGCCCCCAATGCAACACCAGAGAGTTGATGGTAATATTGGTCTCTGACCATGAAAAAAAAATATTTTCTGATACTAATTTTGTACATATGCAGTTTATCATTGTGCTATCAGCACCAGATCTTTTACTCAAAGTTGCTCTTACCATGTCAACACCTGAACCATTTGGGATACTGTTGTGTAATGAGTCTATGTCAATAGTTACACATTTCAAAATTGCCTTTAAACAACTTACTTGAACCAAAATTTCTTTACTTACCTAAAAAATGCCAGGAATCATGAATAAATGATGGTATATGTTCAGTAAAAGGCTGCAATATACCATCAGCATATCTTGCTAAGAATTCAATTTTTAAACCATGTGCAGCCACTATCTGCTTCATTAGGGGTTGATTAAATCCTTGTGAACCACAGGGATTCCAAATGAATAACCCAACCTAGAGAACTTAACATTAAAAAATTCATATGATTTCATGGAGTGCATTTCATTTGCTAAGCTATCTAACAAATGACAGCCTTCACTGTAAGAAGCATGACAAACTTCACTTTTAGTCACTTCTCAATAAACATTCTCATAATTTAGTAATGCCAACATTGCATTATTATACTGTTCTTTATTCATTATCACGATGACACTGCCCTCACCAAGCCTCATAAATCTTAGATTATGTCTTTGTCTTAAAGCTTTTAGGGTATTAGCTTGATCTTCATTAAAATTATATATTTTTTGTCTTGTGGGACTCTTTGATATGTAGTACCAATTCATATTCTCAAACATAGATATAGTGTGTTTGAGGAAGGATTCCAAGTATCTTTCTTTGTAAAAATATTCACCTTACTTTTAAAAATCTCATTATGATTTGGGAAGATTCATTTCCTGTCTTAATTCATGAGTCGAATATTTGAGATATGGGTACATATCAAAAAGAGTTAAATTGATTATAAGTGGAAAATTTTTTAGCTCTATTAGTTGATTATTAATTCTCAGGTTAGGATTCCTATGAAAAGGTTGGAAGGTCATCATATGTTGGATAATATTTAACGATCTAAAGAGATTTTGTAATAATGTTATATTTATTTTAATGTGTTCCATTATAGCATATGATTTAAACGTGTCTTTTCCTAGGAAAGGTAATGATTTAGGATTAATATTCAGACTTACAACATGTTTGTAATACAGTTTTAACCAATTTGGTGACCATTTATTACTACGTGTATCGTAATTAGCAATTCTTAAAATTCTATTAGAATTTATTATTAAATAGTATGTTTCAAAGTTGGGTAAGTCTAAACCCCCTCTATTTTTCAGGGTCATCAATTTGTCGTATGATATTCTGGTTTTCCTTGGTTCCCATATAAATTTAGCAGATTCCGTGTGAATTTGTTTAAAAGATTCTTCATATGTTCTTCTCTATTCCTTTTTGTTAAATGATGGAAGCATTCATGTAAATAGTGTACATATGTTGTAGAATTGTGGTTAGAAGCATTGTTTGGAAATTACTTGTTTTTTTTTTCTTTTCTTTTTCTGTTCAAATCTTTGTATCAATAAGCTGAAAAATAATAAAGAATTATTATTGAAAAAAAAAGTCTCATTATATAGTAAATTCAGATTGTGTGTAAACATTTTTAACTCTACAGCAGTCTTGCTAAGGTCAGCACAAAAAGATGGCACAAACAATATTCCTTTTTCCAGCAGTTCTTCCATAAAGGAGAGTTCATAACTACTAAAATTACAACTAGGCATACTATAGTTATTTAAGGTCTTTGATACCATATCCTGCCCCTGTGTAAAGGAGCCTTTTCTCTGAACTCATCTTCTTCTGCTTCCTCTGAAATTCTTATATAAATTCCATTGACTGCTTAAGGATGGAAATGCATCTTCTGATGTTACTGGAATGTTCATCCAGGCCTAGAAGAAGGATACCTTTCCTTCATACAGACAGGTAGGTTCTCATATGCCTTTCTACCCTTTCCTCTGATAACTAGAGTTATTTTAAAGATTCAGAATAACTCTCCAAAATCATTCATTTTTGGCAACTTCCTTTTGGCCCAGACAGCATTGGTTTTCCCTTCTCATAAAAATGGCCAAGGGCAATTACCACAACATTCCCAAAGACTGGATCTACTTACAAAAGACAAGAGATCACTTATTCACCCTTTTATGCAGTACCTCCATTTGACTGCTGCTGTTTTGATCCTGCTTAGGTACCTTTTCTCAGAGGATGTACAGCAGGTGTTAAAGGAGGCTAGAAAATTATCTAATGGAAAATCCTGTTTAGCTAAATGGAATATTTTTTTTCTGGTTGGTGCCACAAAAATAATGAGCCCTTCTGGTTCTCCACTATCAAACTGGGCCTTTCTTTACTCATATTAAAATTCAACTTTTAGACATTTCTGCCTGTCTGCCATTAGATCTACCATCTTCCTTATTGTATGTAAAACTATCTTTGACATGGGTACTGCATATTTGTCCACCTTGAAAAAAGTAGCTCCAAGTTGGGATCTCACCTATGTTTTAGAGAAACTTACTGTACTACCCTTTAGCTCATCAAGCTGATTTGAAATTTTTGACATGGAAAACTTTTACTCATTGCTATTATTTTGGCTAGCGGGTATGTCAGTTATAACTGACTCAACCCTTTATCGTAATTCTTAGGGACAGGGTAACCGTAAAAAACAATTCTTCATTTTATGCATAAAGTAAATCTCAATTTACTTTAAATAAATGCATTAATTTCCCTCTCTTATTTTCTGAAAAAAAAAAAAAACAGGAGTGAGAGAATCCTACATTCTCTGGATGTCCATAGATGATACTACATTGCTAGAACAAAAGACTTTAGTGCTTTGGGAAAAAAAAGATAACTAGTATCAAAACAGACAATTTCTAAGTAATTATCTCATTCATTCCAGTTTTTGTTATTCTCAACATGGTGAGTCCCTCCCTCAAGAAGTTAAACTCCCTGTGCCATAACTCTGGGGACTTCCAAGGCATTTTGGAAAGGGGTGTACTCTAGAACCATTCTAGAGGCAGCTTCTTGGTCTTCAGTTTACACCATCACCAAACATTACAAGACTGACTAATTTTCTAGAGCCTCAGAAGGATTTGCTAGATCAGTTCTACAGGGCTCCTAGATTTTGACCCTCCATCCTCTTCTCCAGCTGTCTACGCTTTGGCAGTCATCCCGTATAGCTATCTGCTACTGCACAGTGATATAATGAGGAACATAGTGCATTTGTTTAAGTAAAGATATCACTGTTGCATTACTGCAACCCTCCCTCCATCCCCCTATTCAATTTGGGCCTTATTCTCCCCTCTTTCTGGTTGAGGTTCCCTTTATACCTGCCCCTCTTTCTCCTAACATGTAAATATCAAAATTTGCATTCTGGTCAGGTTGCTTACATATAAAAGCCCTCAATTTTTGTTCCTATACATTTTCTTTTATACCAGCATATCCTCAGTATTCCACTGATATGTGGTGCATGTGGAAAGTACCCAAAAGCTTCTGTGTACTGGCCTGACTTCCGATCCTTGGCAGGATGTATCCCATACTCTGTGCTACTACAACAATGATCTGTTGGAGTATCAACTGTTGGGAAAAGTTTACTTACACAACTGTACTTTCTGTAGCATTCTAAGGCATATACCACTGAATGTAATATGTTCTTAACTATTTGTGCATGTCTGTGATTCTGTTTGCACAACAGTGAAACAGTTTACTTCAGCAAAAACAAGTGTTTATGCTTCAAATTTGAGGCAAAGCATCAAATTTAGCTTGTTGAAATATTGTAAATATGAGTATTACTTTAATGCTGAAGCTTAGTTTTAATAGAAAATCTGGTACCACTGGAAAAAAAGATACTTAGCCTGCTTTATTATCACCAATAACAATTTCTCTTAGCTGTTTCACAAAAATTTATGGACAGTTTTGGGAGATTCAGATGCAGACATTCCCCATACAATAGCAGATGGGCAACCCTGCATAAAATCCAGGAGATTCCAGCTTTGGTTGACTTTCTTCTAGTGATAAGCTAACTTTTTTCAAAGTTGTGTTGGATACCATTAATGTCCTGTTTTTTATATTGTTTCATAATCTGTTTCGTCAGTTGATATACAGCATGACTAATTTTACTTTTCTGCTATTCTGCCATAGTGATTATCTTAGGAGAACTTATTTTCATCCATTGTCAATCAAAAATTTCTCTTCATATATGTGAAGTTCATGTTCTTTTGATTATTGTGCCTTACTGTTAAGCACACATATCTTGATAACTCGTCAGTGTAATTAATTTTTATTACATTGTTTTCTGCAAGGACAACAAGATTCAGTATATTCCACAAAACTGTAATAATGTTGATAGCTTCCAAGATGGCTGCATACTGATCAGTAGCTTAACTTCAACTCTTCCTTTGTGAAAAAAGAAACTGAAAGGTAAGGGCTAGTAATTGTGCAAGTTTTAGTAAAATTTGAGTACTGGCTTGTAAGTATACTGCCTGGATGCCAGCAAAGAAGAAACATAAAGAACTTGAAAGAAAATCAACTAGAAAAGGTGAAGAGAAAAAACTGACTTGGGAGAATTTTGTAGTTCAGAGCACAAAAACAATTCAAGCTCCAATTTTGGTGCAAGATATGGCTTCCAGTAACCTATAGAAAAAATATATCAACTGTGCTTCAAAATGAAGAAAAGGCTGGCTGAATGTGAGACTGCTCAACAAGAGCAGTTTCAAAAAATGGTGGAGTTAGAGAACACAATACCCAGACAAAACCTGAGATGTCCTGCTGTATCAGAGAAACTGGACGAAACAGACACAACTAAGCAACTGGACTGGTATTCCACAGCAGGATTTATTAATTGAGAAATCAAATTTTGTGTGTGTGTGTGTTCTAATCCTGCCCATGAGGAAGCAGACAAGACTTGTATTAGTGAAGATGCAATCATACCAGAAGAAAGAGTTGGTCCTTAAACTGTGACAGTAGGGCAAAGTATTACAAATTGGAGACAGAGTTGTTCTTCTTTCGGCTTCTCCCAGTTAGGGGTCGCCACAGCGGAACTCCGGTCTGCTAATCATTGGCAGTAGATTTTTACGGTGCTGAGGTGCCAGCTCGGCGCCCAACCTTCAACGAAGGCACGCCCATTCTATGCATGTCTTTCGAATGCCACCTGACCGCCGGGAGGACATGCAGACTCCACACAAAAGGCACTCCAGCTGAGAATCGAACGGGAGAACCTCTTGCTGTGCGGTGATGACGCTACCGCTGCACCACCATGGCTTCTTGTGTAAAATGATTATTCACTGTACACCAGACAGAAGATAAGCAAATTTATCCCAGCACTCAGGGAATGTAGAGAGGCAGGCGTGAGATTCAAGCTGCTGTATCCAGCTGTCTTCAGAAAATTTTTCCTGGATGATTGAAGTAATTGTTGATGCAGAACAGCATAAGTAGGAAATACAAATGTCTGTCCAACAGAAACTGAGCCTTCACTCTTCTAATAAGTCTCATAGGGAGACTTTAACAGTGAAACCCTTTCCAGTTTCTAAATGAAGATGCTTGAAAGACAGAAAAAAGCTCAGGAGTTGCCTAGACAAATTGGAAGTACCTTGGACTTGAAATGGAGTCTGGGGTTGCGTCATGGAGATGAACAGGAAGGAGGCCAACAACACTGAAATTGGTAAATGAATTTGAGACTGTAAAGCATCAGTCATGTTTGTGAAGTATGGCTTTACAAGAAAACATGGCTGAGAAAGATCAGACTTTTATTCACTTTGTTAAACTTGTGGGGGGGGGCTGAAATGCATATACATCACTTTATGTCATTAATGTTTCGAAGGACACTGAAAGTAGAAAAAGGTAACTGTAAGTCAAACATTTTAACTATATTTGTATAAACCATTTCATTATATAAATTGCATATTATATAATAAAGCATTTTAAGTGATTGTTGTATGTGATAAAGATACTAAAGTAAATAAGTACTTTTCCCCCCTAATTGTAACAAATGTAGCCATTACAATGCAAATAGAAAAGAAAGGCTGTACCAAAACATGTTTAAGTTAATATGCTATGATCTTGGACTGTTGGTGGTGGATGGGTTGTAAAATGCACTGATTACATGTAAAGTTGAAAATGTTTTCTTTTACTTTTGCATAGGTGAATGTCTGCGTAAATACCCTTGGCTTAGTCTGATAATTTATTTTGTGTGTGTAAGCATTTGGATCTTAAAATAAAAGAACACTGTGACTGTAATGGAAAGTTTTCCTTTAGTGAGTAAATATTCATTGTGAATTGAGAGGTTTGCAGCTTAGTGCATCTGTACATTCTGTTCTTATGTTTCCATGGAGATAAGCTATTCACAGGTGTAAATCTTGGGAGTTCTGGGTATTGTTTGTTGAGTGAATCTTAAAATTAAAAAGTACAAGGGCAAGCAGTTTAATAAAAAATAAAGTTTGAAATTATTGGAAGTGAATAAAAGATGACAGCTTTCCTTGTACCTAAATACTTTAGTGCATTTATTAGAACAGTGTATAGTTTAGTTTTATTTAAAGAAAGCCAAGTGCACTTTGTCTTAAGACTAAAAGTTTATGTTTTTCTGAAAGCATACAAGCTGTTTTTTTTACATTTGGGGGAGAGTAAAGATAAGACAATAGCAGACAGCAATTAGTATAAATAGGTGGGCCTTAGCATGGATAACCTTAATTTTAGGATAGGTGTTGCCAGTGGGTACAGCTGTCAGGGATAATTGCTGCTATCAGGAGGGTTAAATTTCATTATTTCAAGAGGTGTATAGTTTGTATGTTTGTTTTAAGTTAATGGGTTATGGGGTTTTCTGGGGAGGGAGTGTTGAGTTTTTTTTGTTTCAGTAAAACAAAAAGGTCTGATAAAATGTGACAGGTTCAAATGGAGATGAAAAGAAACAACTGTATAAAAGTCTAACCTGGCAAACAGTGGATACATGTAACATAAAAGTGGGAGTAAACATTGAAAAAAGCTGCTCTAAATATATATATATATATATATATATATATATATATATATATATGTGTGTGGGAATAATACCTTATAATGTCTACACTTTCAGTATTATTTTGGAAAGTGAATGGTCTCACAGGTATAGCAAAAAGGTAAAAGTATTAAATTATATTAAGAATGAACAGTACAAATAGCAGTGCTATAGGAGACATAAAAGTGAGCATGTGAATTTGATAAAGAGAAGATTTCAGGCTATATATTCATCTGAATATCAGGGACAAAGGAAACGTGGAGTACTTATAGTAACTGTTAGAGGAGTACCAATAGTGAAACGAAAGGGAAGTAAGATAATGGTAGATTTGTGGTAGTAATGGGCTACTGGCAAGGGAGAGGGATTACACTGGCACGTATTTATTTTCCACATAAAACTGCTACTATGGGGTTTAAGAAAATTGTGGGGGAAATCAGCTTTCACCAGGGAATATTACTTGTAGATGGAGACTGCAACTTGATTTGCAACAGTGCGGATGTATCTGGGGGACATAGAAGGGAAAATATAACAAAAGAGGGTGGATAACTGAAGAAATTTATAAAAATATTTGGTATGGAGGACGTGAATTTAGTAGTAGGAACTCTGAGTGAAATTCCATATTCTTCAAGATACAATGACTGAGTTAGATTAGGCAGAAATTGTGTTTCAAAGGAACATGTGCATTTAATTGAAAGCTTCAGCACGTATCAAATAACTATTTCATATCACGTGATAATAACAATTAATGTAAAAATGTAGGGTAAAAAATGAGACACTGGCATTTCCCATCAACTTATTAAAAAGAGTGGAATTTAAGGAATGGGTAGTGAACATTTTTCAAGAGCTATTAGACAAGAGAGAAATTTCTTCAGAACTTATACCTTGTGAGTAGGATAAAATAAGAGTGAGTTTAAAATAAGGTTGACATAAAAGAAAAAGAGATGAGATTAAACAATAACAATTATTCAGAGGGGCTGACAAAGTTTAAATTATTGCAGAATAAGGGGAATCTCGCAGATAATATGTATGAGTTTAGAAAGTGTTATGCAACTGTTTCTGATAACTCCATAGCACAAAAACATTTAGTACAACAATTTAGGCAACAAAACGTTGAAAAGGTTGTTGCCAGACTTGGAGAATCTATAACAAGAAAAATAACCAGAGATTCTGTAGAGGTATTAGAGATATTTTGGAAATGTTATGAAAATATGTATATAGCAGGTAAATGTGGAAGTCAAGGAAGAGCACAAATGGAAGTATTTATGGAAGACTTACGAATGGTTACTGGTAGATGAGGCTTTACATTTAACAGGTAAGATAGGTGGAGATGAGATAAAAATAATGTATAATTAATCTGCAGGAAAGTTTGCAGGAATAGATGGTATTCCTGTGGAAGTTTGGAAGCTAGGGGGGAAGAAAATGATAAAAGATCTGGAAGCTTTTGTTTAACAGTATTTTTAAAGGAGTAAAAACAGGAACATCGTAGAAGAAAGCTATGGTGGCTGCAGTACCTAAAGATGGCAATGACTGTTCAGAACCAGCTTCATATAGGCCCATTTTAATTTTAAATCAAGATAAAGTTTTTATGTCTATAATAGGCAAATACTGACAATGGTGTTGACAAAATTGGTAGATATGGGTCAGTGTGGTTTTTGTGGAGGGAAGGCAAACATTTGGCAACATTAGAAGAACAATATTGATCCATAGGGAAGCAGAATTTAAGAAAATGCTGCTGTTTGTGGAGGGTCTTTATGAAGAGAAAGCAATGACACAGTAAACTGTGATTTTATGAGTAGGGCAGTGGAAGTCTTTGTATTCCCTGTCGCAATATCACGGTTAATTAGGAGGATATATAAGGGATCAGAAACAAAATTTGAAGTAAGAGGGTTCCTATCTGACAAGTTGTATCTGAACAGAGGAACTGGACAGGGGTGCACTCTTTTCCTCTTTATTTGCTTTATATTCAGAGCAACTGGCAAAGAAAGTAAGTAATTCAGAAATTCAATGATATATTTGGTATGCTAATCAAGAAAAGATTACTTTGTTTGCAGATATTACTTTGTACCTGATTTTAAAAAAAAAGGACATCGCTGTGTTATGGAACAGTTTGAGACAGTTTTAGGTCTTTCCAGGATATAAAATTAATGAAGATAAAACAAAGGCTATAGCTGGAAACTATGTACCCCCACATGAATTGGTTCAGGAATACCTATATTTTTGGGGACACGATAAAATAAAGTATTTAGAAGTATGGATTAAAAATTCTGTCATGGCAGCCAAATGTATGTGGGAAGAGACCAAACAAAAGATAAAAACTTTGGCACTGGAAGCTCTTGTTTATGGATATGATGAACAAGATAAAAGCAGTGAAAATGTTTTCAGTCCCTTTATTTTTATGTACATGTCTGGCATATTTTTATTACCCATTAGAGAAGTTGTGGGCAATAATTAATAAGGAGTTTAAGCAATTTATCTGGGAGGAGAAGAGAGCAAGGGTCAAGTGGGACAAGTTGATCCTTTCAGTAGAAAAAGATGGTTTTGGATTACCTCATTTAAAGGGCTATTTTAGAGCTACACATATAAGACTTATATACATAACACAAGCAGAAAGGTATAATTCAAAGTGGAAAGGGGTGATGAAGTAGGGGGAAGCTCACAAAGTAGGTAGAGAGTAGGATTTCAGATGCACAGCCTTAAGGAGAATAACAACAGCTATACAGAATTTTATATTTATAAAGTAGCAGAAAGTATTCTAAGAATTAAGTCAATACGAGAATGGAGAAAGGAGATTTTGCTCATAGGGATGACTGTAGTTAGGGGTTCAGAAAATAGGCAATAGGACAGACAGTTGGATCTCATAATAATAGTCTGATGTGACATTGTAATAATGCTTTCAAGTGTTTACAAATTCTTCATTGACATATAAGAAAGGGTACCACAGTAGTAATTTATTTTTATTTTACATTTGTTGACCGGGCTAGTCCAACTGGATACATATCCATTTTCAGCAGAGGTCCGGGGAGATAAGCTCCGTGCAGAAAAAAAATAGCAAAATAAAACATTTTTAAAAACAATGTTGTTACAGGTTAATACATAAATTATCATAGAGGTCTAAGTACCGCCCATTTTAAAAATTTGAGTACAATACTAAAAATAGGACTAATATATACTATAGACTGGGAAGAAATAGGTCTGGGATAACAGGAAAATAAAACCTTTATATTTACAGAGAGTATTAGAAGTTAGGCTGGAAAAATCAAAGAGGACAGAAATACATCACAGTGCCGAAGGCAGGTAGTGGACAAAATTACAGAGAGGACAGAAATACTTTGCAGTGCAGTAGGCAGGTACAGTTCAGATTGCAGATAGAATACAGAAAGTCAAATTAAAAGAGGCATAAGTGTGTCTTTTATATATATTAAAGAGTTTCCACACTAAGAGTAAGCTTAGGGCATGAACAGAAGGGTAAGGGATAGCAAAAAGGTAAAGTGGCAAGAAGGAAGTTAGAGCTAGTTATAGGGAAATAGTGGGTAGGCAGTACCTGTTATGAGTAGAAAAAGTAGAAAAACTGATCAGTCAGGTTTAGTACAGGGGCATAGCCAGTGTGTTCTTAGGAAAAGTTTCAGTTTGTTTTTGAAAAGAGATGTGGAGGAAACTGAAGAAAGTTCATTGGGGAGAAGTTTCCAGGATTTTCCAACAGTGTTGCTGAAAAGAGAGTCCCCAGCCTTGTTATTAGATTTAGAGGTGTTTACAAGAAGTTTGTGTGATGAGCGCAAGGAATCCAGATTCTTATAGGGATAGATGAGGTTAGTTAATATAGGAGTACTGGAAGGTTGGTAAAGAGTCTTATGGGCAATGTTTAGTTGGTGGAATTTAAGCAGATTCTGAATTTCTAGCCATCCAAGCTGCTTAAGATTATAGCAGTGGTGGGTTCTGAATGGGTTGCCAGTAGCAAACCTGGCAATGTTATTATAGGAGATATCCAGTTTGGCAAGGTTATTTTTAGATAAATTAGTAAATATGGGTGAGGCATAGAGGAGTGTAGAGATTAGATGGGTGTGAGCAATAGTTTTTCTGACTGTTGGTGAAAGGAATGGTTTGATTCTGTAGAGAGCCTAGCTTTTTATTGACGGTTTTTATCGTATTGTTGATATGTGTGTCAAAGTTAAGATTGTTGTCTATGGTAATACCAAGTAGTTTAGTAGTTGGGTCAGGTGATATGGGAGTACCATTTGTGGATATTACTGAGAAATCTATTGGGACAGTCTTACGAGTAGGATTGAAAAGGAGGAGTTTTGTTTTTTGGGGGTTCAACAGAAGGCAGTGTTGTGTAAACCATTGTTCTACTGTATTAAATACTTCTTGGGTAAGGGAGTGAAGTTTAGAAGTTGATGTGGCTGAACATATAAGTGTAGAATCATCAGCGTACTGAACACATGTAGCTTGGGGGATTGCTAGATGAAGGTCATTGATAAATATGGAGAAAAGAAGAGGACCTAATATGGACCCTTGAGGGACACCAATGTTAATGGGCAGGTGGGTAAATAGAGTGTTATGCCAAAGTACTGCCTGTTGTCTGTTATCTAAATAGGATTGGAACCATTTAATAGTGAGTGTATCTAGTGAGAGGGATTTGAGGATATTTATAAGTATTTGGTGATTAACCATATCAAATGCCTTGGACAGATTGATAAATAGTGCTGAGGAGAGCATATTGGCATTTTGGTTTTTGTTAATACAGTCAGTAAAGGAAAGGAGGGCAGTAGTAGTGCTGTGGGATGGTCTGAAACCATGTTGACAGCTGGAAAGTAAGTTATTTTGGATTAGGTGGTCTAGCAGTTGCTTATGGATGCATTTTTCCATTAGTTTTGCCAAATGTGAAAGTAGGGCTATGGGACGGTAGTTGGAGAAATCAGTAGATTTTCCACCTTTATGAAGGGGGATAATGTGGGAGACTTTCCAGATGCTAGGGATGTGTCCTTCACTAATGGTTCTGTTAATCAGAATGGAAATGGGATAGGCTATGGATTTGGCTGATTTCTGTAGATATTCAGCTGGTAATTGATCTGCTGAAGGAGAGCAAGGTTTAAGTTTTGGATAAGAGAAAGAATATATGTTGTAGGGATGGGTTGGAAGAGAAAAGGAGGGGGTGGAGTTGTGTTAGAGATAGGTAAAGTGAAATTATTAGGTGATAGGTGACTGGCAAGTGATTGAATGGCCTCAGTGAAAAAAGTATTGAAGGCATTGGCAGTGTGCTTTGGGTTCTCCTGGTCTGTGCCTTGTGGGTTAGGTGTAATGGAGTGACCTGGGTGTAATAGTTGGTTAATACTTGCCCAGAATTTTTGTGGGTTATTATGTTTAGTTTGCTGGAACTGTAAGTAGTAGTTTCTTTTATCAGACAGTATAGCTTTCTTAGTTTCATTTCTCAGTTGTTAAAGTTTTGATGGTCAGCTGAGTTTTTAGTCATACGCCATTTGGCCCAGTATTTATTTCTAAGGTGGATTTTTTGTTTGGTGTCTTTTGACAGCCATGGGGCAGATTTAGTCTTGATTCTAATAGAGCGGTTTGGTGCATGGTTATCTAGGATGGTGAGGAATTTGGAATTAAAGTATTTGACAGCTTCCTCCAATGGGAGGTGTCTTAAGGGAGACCATTTGCATGCTTTTAGTTCACTTTGGAAGAGGTCAGGGTTAAAGTTTTTCTTGGATCTAATGGACTTGACAGTGGGTGGAATGGTGGCATTGGTTTTATGCCTGATAATGTAGGTAAGTGAGTGGTCACTAGTATCATCAGGGAGGGTTCCAGATTCATATATGTGGGGATGTTTTTTTATGAGTATCCAATCCAAGGTACTCTCTTTCTTATTGGGCTTGTTTATCCTGGTAGGGGAGGTAATGATTTGAGAGAAACCAAATAGGTTAATGAGGGTGGTAGGTTGGCTGCTGCAACAGCTGTTCCAATCTATGTTAAAATCACCTAGGATAATGGTTTCTTGGGGCAGGTTTAGTGATAGCCAGCAGAGGATATCTTCTATGGTGGTATTGTTATTGCCAGGAGGTAGATAAATACAGATAATATAGATGGATTTGAAAGTGTTGAGTTGAAGTTTGGAAATAAGAATTTCAGCAGTAGAATCTACAGGTGGTTTAAGGTCATAAGTGGTGATCTGTAGACCTGATTTAAATAGGATAGCAATTCCCCCACCTTTCTTTGCTGTACGGTCAGATCTATATATATTATATCCGGGTGGGGTGATTTCGTTGTCTTTAGTTACAGGCTTTAACCAGGTTTCTGTTAAGCAGAGAATGTCGAAAGAGTAGACTTCTAAGAGAGCATGGAGTTGTGAGACTTTATTATTGATGCTACGTATGTTGAGGTGGGCTATGAAGAGAGAGTTTGTTGGCTGAGTAAGGGAATGTGTGTTGAATTGATTGGGATCATGGAGTTGTGTGGTAGGAAGTGTCATTGGGCCAGGATTTGGGTGTATGTCTCCGTCTTTTAATGAGAGGAGTTGTATAAGAGAGCCTAGAGTTGGGACTCTTCTGTATAGATGTGGAGATTTTCTGGGATTCTGATTGTAGTGCCTAATGTGGACTGTTCTATGAAATCTAGACAGTAGATAGCTGGGTGTAGATGTTATGTTTACATGTTTTGTGAGTGCTGGTAGGTAAGAAGAGGTAATTAGCTTATTGGGGTTATGAATGTTTGGATGTAATGAGTGTTCATAGGAGGTAAGTATGTAGGCTAAAAGTAATGGTGGTAGAATAAGTAGCAGAAGTAACAGGTGAAAGTGTAAATGTGTTTGGACTGATGGTTTATACATTTGGATGGATTATTAGTTAGGTGTGTTGTTGTGGGTATGGGTGTATAGTAGTTGCTGACAGGGAAGAGCAAAAGAAAAGGTGGATGTGGTTAGGAGAGAATAGGGAGTGGTTAGAGAAGGATGATAGGGGTGTGTGGCCAATGGTAAGGTAGCCTGAGAATATTGGGAGGAGGAAAGGGTGTGAGTAAATAGTATAAGAGTAGGACCCCTGGGGGTGGGTGGGAATTGGGGGTAGGGAGAGAAGCGGAGTGAGCCCGCAGGGCTATAATATTGTATCTTGTAGTGATAGTATAAAAATGTATCAAAGAAGAAGAAAACTGGTAGAGAGACGTAAAACAAAGTCCGTTTAATAAAACACAGATAATAAACATGGAATAAAACTTTAAAAAACAAGGATGAGTGCTTTCATACCTTCTAGGTACTTTATCAGATCCAACTAAAACACATATAACACGCAGCATTTATAATTCAGTGTCTTAGGTCACGTGACCTCAATACTGGCTTAATTGGAATAACATAATTTATTTATTTATTTACATTTGTTTACCGGGAAATTCCGACTGGACGCAGGTCCTTTTTCAGCGGATGCCCAGGGAGAAAAGCTCCACATCGTGTACATGATAAATAGAGATACAAAGTTGCAGCAGTAGTAAACAACGTTACAGGTTGTTGGCTTTAATACAATAACAAGATATTGATTATCAACAGTATATACAGTAAATGTTGCAAGTTAAGGTAGCTTCTTGTCGTTTATAATATTAGTAACAAAGTTGTCAGACAAGATTTTAAAGTATGTAAAGACAACTAGCTAATAATCATTTAACCCCTTCCCATCAGTAGCGCAGCATATATGCATCCATTTGATTTCAACACATTCTGTTTGTATCCTTACATCGCTCTCTCTAGGTCCTGGCACATAAATCTCTTGAACCATGAATTTAAACCAGTGATTGCATCCTGCAGCTTTTACGTGTTTTGACAACGCATTCCTCTCATCACTTCTGTTTATACTATAGAGATGCTCTCTGATCCTGTTTCTTAGGGACAGGTTGGTTTTGCCAACATAGAAACATTTGCAAACCTCACAAGAGGTGCAATAAACCACATTTTGGCTACCACAATCAGCATAAAGTTTGACATTAAACATTTGCCCTGTGTCTGGATGTATAAACTGATCATCAGTATTAATGTATTTACATACATAGTGACGACATGGGTATGTGCCTATTCTCTCACTCACAACTTTACTATTCTGCTTGGTCAAAGATTTATAACACATCATCTTCTTAATAGATGGGCAATTCTTAAAGCAGAAGGAAGGGGAGACACCTAGCAACCCCCTACATTTTTCATCTGAGGCTAAAACCTTCCAGTGTCTTCTAACTATCTCACAGATAGAACCTGAGCCCTTCGAATAAGTAAGACTCGTACATGTGAGTTGAATATTTGACAAAGTGGGAGAGGTGGACTGTTCTACCCACTCCTGAAAATAAGGTCTGGTCCGAGTATCTCTCAACACAATCTTATCATTCTGTGCAACACAGACTTCTGAGCTATTATACCCCCCTATTCAACAGGCTATTTGTTAAAGTCTCAAAAGAATCATACATGTCACTTTCCTTTGTATTCAGCCTAGCTGTTCTAAAAAACTGCCTCTAAGAACATTTCGCTTCATATGTTTGGGATGCATACTCTGAGAATGCACAACATTATTGGTCTTACAAGGTTTTACATACTGCCTCGTGTACAAACCTCCCAAAGTTTTGCAAACCATTACATGCAGAAATGAGATGCACTCATTCGACCAATCATAAGTGAATCGAAGAAAGCTAGTTGAACTGTTCAAATACTGTACAAACTGACTGAAAGTCTCTAAGGTATCTCCCCAAACAAGAAACAGGTCATCCACATATCGGCCATAGTATAAAATGGACCGCTTAAAATTATTTAATTCAGACAATACATATTGTAGCTCCCACTCAGTCAGAACCATATTGGCATAACAGTTGGCAAAAACTGTGCACATGGCCACCCCTGTGTTTTATATATACAACTTATCCTCAAAAACAAAAGCCTCATACCCCAGTATAAGCTCTAGTAATGTGCAAATCAAATACACTTTGTTGCTGTCATAGGCAGGGTCTCGACCTAGAAACTGTCTAATGTTGTCAATGCCAGCATCATTGGGAATACAACTAAAAAGGGTGGATATATCCATGGTCACCAATCGAACATCTTCTCTATACCCCACAGCAGACCAGGCATACAACCTACTAAGAAAATCCTTAGTGTCCCTCAAAATGCTTCCTACCCCAATGACCACAGGGCAGAGCTGATTTTCTACATATATTGACATAGGCTGTGTGGCCCACCCTCTACCAGAAACTATCGGTCGCATGGGTGGGTTCACTTGATCTTTATGTACCTTCGGTAACCCATAGATTTTGGGTATCACTGCATTCTCAACAAGAAAATATTCATACAAATTTTTGTCTATCACACCTTCCATTAACAAACCTTCAATGCTCTCTTGTATTCTATCAACCAATTTCAATACCTCATTTCTGTTCACCATGGTATATGTTTGTTCATCATTCAACATCAGATTCATAACATTCAGGTAGCATAACACATCCATAATTACTATACCGCCCCCTTTATCAGTGGGACAGAAACAGATATAATCTCGTTTCATTGTCCAGTAAGGAAGAATATTCATCTTTACTTAGGTTATTATAACCTTTGCCTGAAGAATGAGAAAAATAGTTATAAATGTCATCTGCACACAACTTATAGAAGGCTTCTACTAAAGGGATGTTAATAGGTGTAAAAACACTAGGTTTTCTATAGACAGGAACACTGGAACTCTGTTACCATACAACAACTTCAGTGAAATATTTCTAACAGTGTTTAAGGTCAATCAATACATCATTAAGTGAGGAATATCCAGCAGGTATAAAACGTAGTCCATGATTTAATACATTACTCTGTTCAGGTGTTAGAATGACTGAAGAAAGGTTAAAAATCAAACCTTTCGAATTTTGTTCCGAACTGCAGGACCTGTCTTTACCTGTTCCTGTGTGTATTGCCTCTTCTTCAAGTTCCTGTCTCGGCTCGTAGACCTCCCTCTCTGCTTTGTTCTCAGAAGCTCCGGTGCTTGCAGCAGTAAAAAAGGCCATTTTGTAGCTGATGGATCACTCCAATTCTCAACGGCTCCATTAACATGTTCACTCAGCCCTGGGTGTGTAATTTGGCTCGATATCATAGCATTTCCAACATTGTTATCCAAACCAGACCCTGTTAGAACAGTAAAACCACTTGAAAGGCTTTGCAGATTATCCGACAACACATCAGCTGTTGCAGCTCGTAGTTTTTCAGCTCGTGTTGCCGTTACAGCACCTCCCCCTGCTGTTGAAGCCTTCTCCCTATTGGTTGAACATACTTCCTTGTAAGCCTTGATGCATTCTAATTTGCGGAAGAGCCATCTTTCATCAGACCAGGCAAAAATATGTCCGCTATTGAAGTCTTTCATATCTCTAGACAATTTTTTCTTCTTGACATCAAGTAAACGCTTGTCGTACTGTGCAATATCTGCAAAAAGCTCATCCAGCTTATACCTATAAGGTATGAAGTCTTTTGAAGAATTAAGCTCAGAAATGGTGTCCATTACTTCGGCTCGTAGTCTGCTTTCAACAGGTGCAAAATATCTGAGTAGCAGGTGTATATATCTGGCACTAACTTCTAAATTATAGTTCTGCCATTCTTTAAGTAGATGAGGTAGAGAATTCCCATATGTGGAAGTTTTTGCCAACAGTTATACCAATATGGTTCTGGCTGAGTGGGAGCTACAATATGTATTCTCTGAATTAAATAATTTTAAGGGGTCCATTTTATACTATGGCCGATATGTGGATGACCTGTTTCTTGTTTGGGGAGAAACCTTAGAAACTTTCAGTCAGTTTGTACAGTATTTGAACAGTACCACTAGCTTTCTTCGATTCACTTATGATTGGTCGAATTAATGCATCTCATTTCTGGATGTAATGGTTTGTAAAACTTTGGGAGGTTTGTACACGAGGCAGTACGTAAAACCTTGTAAGACCAATAATGTTGCGCATTCTCAGAGTATGCATCCCAAACATGTGAAGCGAAATGTTCTTAGAGGACAGTTATTTAGAACAGCATGGTTGAATACAAAGGACAGTGACATGTATGATTCTTTTGAGACTTTAACAAATAGCCTGTTGAATAGGGGGTATGATAGCTCAGAAGACTCTGTTGCACAGAATGATAAGATTCTGTTGAGAGATACTCAGACCAGACCTTATTTTGAGGAGTGGGTAGAACAGTCCACCTCTCCCAGTTGGTCAAATATTCAACCCACACGTACGAGTCTTACTTATTCAAAGGACTCAGCTTCTATCTGTGAGTTAGTTAGAAGACAATGGAAGATTTTAGCCTCAGATGAAAAATGTAAGGGGTTGCTAGGTGCCTCCTCTTCCTTCTGCTTTAAGAATCGCCTGTCTATTAAGAAGATGCTGTGTTATAAATCTTTGACCAAGCAGAATAGGAAAGTTGAGTGAGAGAATAGGCACATACCCATGTCGTCACTGCAATGTATGTAAATACATTAATACTGATGATCAGTTTATACATCCAGACACAGGGCGAGTGTTTAATGTCAAACTTTATGCTGATTGTGGTAGCCAAAATGTGGTTTATTGTGCCTCTTGTGAGATTTGCAAATGTTTCTATGTTGGCAAAACTAACCGGTCCCTAAGAGACAGGATCAGAGAGCATCTCTATAGTACAAATAGAAGTGATGAGAGGAATGAGTTGTCAAAACATGTAAAAGCTGCAGGATGCAATCATTGGTTTAAATTCATGGTTCTAGAGATTTATGTGCCAGGACCTAGAGGGGGGATGTAAGGACACAAACAGAATGTGTTGAAATCAAATGGATGCATATACTCCGAGCTACTGATGGGAAGGGGTTAAATGATGTTATTCCAATTAAGCCCATATTGAGGTGACGTGACCTAAGACACTGAATTATAAATGCTGCTTGTTATATGTGTTTTAGTTGGATCTGATGAAGTACCTAGAAGGTTTGAAAGCACTTATTCCGTGTTTATCTGTGTTTTATTAAACAGACTTTATTTTACGTCTCTCTCTGCCTACCGTTTTCTTCTTTTTTTATACATCTTTGCCTTTTCACTGGTTGCTCTTTTTGTTTTGGAGTGATAGTATAAAGCAAATGGTTTTGTTGTAGCACCATTCCAAACATGCCTTCATGCTCTTGTACAATCTTCTGTGTTGCATTTTAGCAAGAGGTATGACATCCGATGTTATTCCTGCAGGTGTTACACATAGGCTTAACATACCTTTAACGCAAGTTTAATTTCTTTTTACATTGTCATATTAGTAAGAGTATAACTGTAAATGTCAAATATGTCGCTTATTAATCCAGTTCCAGAGGATGTTGAAGCAGAAACTTGATAACATGTCTTAAATCTGAATTTGTTTCACAAGCTATCCACAGTATTCTGGTGAGGAATGTGTAACCATTAGTGTCTGTACAAAAATATCTTCTTGAGCATTTGCAGCTACAGCTTGTATGCTGTGTGTTTTCTAGTCATTTGAATGATTTTATTGATAACTGTATCCTTGATTACCATTGTGATCACAGAAGCATTGAGATATATATTAATCAGTGTGTGTAATGTGTTTTTGAGTGTTCCATAATAACTGTGCCAGCCATAATTTGCACTGCTTTTATAACATTATCTTTTCAAACTGAGGAGTGTAGCTGCATATCTTAAACGCTAGCCAAATTTTGTCTTCTGAGGAGACAGACAAAACCATTGCATTATCATTTTTTTAGCAGTTGTATGCTGCTGCATCCTTCCATTCTTCAGTATGTACCACACAGCTTTCTTTTTTTCTTTTCTTTTCATTCTTAGAATTTTAATTACTCATGGTCCAAGTTTACCATTTCTCTGGAAAATGTCCATCTGTTAGCCTTCCAAGGTCTTTCTGTTTTAACTGTTTGACCATTACTTTATCACCCATTTTAAATTCCTTGTAGTCACACAGTTGTTCTTTGTGTTTCTGGTATTTATCATTATCATTATGCTCTTTTAATAGCTTTTCTTAAAGAAAAGTACTGCTGCATGTGTTTCTGAAGTGACTGAATATTTTAGCTGGTGTTTTGATGTAGTAGGTACATATATCTAGACCTGTTATTGTAGGAAGCAAATATATTTTCTGTGCCGCTGTTCTGTGGACTGGCACCCTTGTGGATTAGTGAGCCACTGAGTCCTCTGACAGAGTACTGCTGCCAAGGCATTTCTCCCTTTCCCCTTTTGGATGTCTGGTCTTTGACCTTGCATCTGTAAGACAAAAAATGACATGGAGTAAATAAGAAAATGCCCTTAAAACTTATAGTGCTCAGGCATTTTGACTGTGTAAGAAATATACTGTTGAGATGTGCCAGGTAATGCAGCCATCAGTACTATGTTCCTGGTGTCAGCACACTATTTTGTTCCTGCAAAAATGAGGTGTTAAAATCATCAGTACACAGAGCAGTACCAACATCATTCCTTATAAGAAAATACTACCTAAATCCAACAGCAGTATCTAAATTTTCCCATACCAGTAACTTGGATCTGTGTGATATATGCAGTTCATGAAGTGTATGCATCCATTGCAGTAAAAGTTAAATTCATTTGCTTGTAGCAGTGTCTTGGTTAACTAACTTGCTCAGAGTTGCACAACAGGCACATGTTAATGGAAAGAATAAAATATTACATTACAAAATGAAGTTTTTCAGCACCTCACAGTTTTACTGTTCTGCTCTAATATGCCAGATGGTATACAGCGTGAGTATTTCCTACCATACATATGTTTGTTTCCCATATTCACACACACAGTGATGTGCATATTATAGGTTCATTGGGGGTTACTAGGCTAGCGGCCCTAGAGCCCTTACAAGCCTAACCACGTTAATCCTGAGTAACCTCAATTGTCCTTCTTTAGATGGACATAATTTGCAGAGAGTCTCTATGATAAATACAAACTACCCCTGTCCATGAGGGAAATGGGTGCCACCCAGGAGTGAATTTGTGGTCTCCCCTCCATTTGTCCAGGTTGCACTTGAATAGGGACAGTGAGGAGCTCTGCTTCATGTGAATTGAAAGTTTATTCCAAAGTAGAGGCAACCTCTTGGGAAATATATTTGTCTCAGTAGCATGTTCTGTTAATGTCACAGGCTAGGTTAAGATCCCTACAGCGAATGACTCTTGTGCCATCTGACATGTGGATATGCAGCATTTCCATCAGGGCAGGGTCAGACAGTGCCCTGTAGATCAGGCACAAGTCATCTCTCAGTAGCCTATAGGATGCAGAGTACAGTGATAAGGCTTTTAGTCTAGCCACATAAGTCATGATTTGGAGGCCCTGTATTTTCTTGGTGAGAAACCTCTGAGGTCTCTCTAGCTGCTGCAGGTGTCTGGTGAGGTACATGCAAAAGGAAGCATTATACTCTGTTAATGGTCTGATGAGGGTCGAGTACAGTGGGATTATAACATTCTTAGACCTGGATGCAATTCCCTTACTTATGAGAGGTATGCAACGCAGAAGGCTTTCTTTACCACAGTGGAAACTTGGTCGAAGTTCAGATTACTCTCTACCTGTGTTCCCACATCTCGCACTACTGGATTTGAACGTGGGGAGGGGGGGGTGCTGTCAGTATTGTAATTAGCAGGGAATTCCACTTTGCCAAAGAGGATAATAAAGCGCTGTTTTGCATTTAGTTGTAGACCGTGACTTTGACAAAGGTCATTTGTCTGTGTTAGCCTCTCCTTTAATATGTTGCCATCACTGGGTGACTCGGTGATTGCACCCAATTTGAAATCATCAGCGAACTTGGTAAGCCAAAGGCTGTCTAGTTTAACCTGGACTTCCAAGAAATACATTCCAAACAGTAAAGGGCCCAGCAGTGATCCTTGTGGTATGCCACTGGTGATGGGTCTACTGGAAGAGGTGGGCTCTCCAACTTTGACAGTATGTGTTCTGTTGGTCAGCCAATTGGCTGTCCATCTAGAGGAGTCCCCAGCTGGGAGAGTTTCTCAATGATACCTGAGTGGGGCATTGTGTCAAAAGCCTTGGCTAGGTCAACATAAGCAGTATGCCTTGTCTTACCATCATCCAGGTTTTGGTGACTTTCTTAAAGAAGTCTACTAGGTTTAATAAGCATGAGCTACCCTTAACAAAGCCTGACTGGGTTGGGTGTAGAGTGTGAAGGTCACGTATGTCTTTGTTGATAAGGTCCATGATGATTCTTTCCATGGCCTTGCAGATGAGGCTTGTTAGACCTATGGGTCTGTAGTTCCCAGGGTCAGCTGATGTTCCTCCTTTGTGCAAGAGGATTACTGTTGTTGTTCTCCACCATGCTGGAACAAAGCCAGTTCTCAGGCTATGGTTAAAGAGGAAGCCAAGTGGGTCTTCAAGGACCTGTTTTAGCTTGCTTAGTAAGCAACCTGGGATGTTATTTGGTCCCATTCAGGCTGTGTTTTTGGCCTTGGAGAGTGCAGATATGACCTGATCTCTAGAGATATTAGGCAGAGGACTGGTGTCAGGTATGCTTTGAGTATGACGGTGAAGTTTACATCAAGTCTGTCAGATAGCAGGTTGGCAGTTTCCTCCGGTATAATATGAGTGGTACCATCTACTGCCAGTTCGGCACATAGCTGTCCATTTCCTTTTACATTTTGGATGTAGTTAAAGAATGCGCTGTGATTTTCCTTAGCTAGGGATGCTATTTTAGCTTTGTAATTAGCTTTAGAGGACTTTACAAGATTTCTGATTAGGTTGTTCAGACTATGGAGGGAATTCTTCCTCTGCTGAGTCCATTCCCTTTTGTTCTTAGATATCAGTTTCTTCCTTTTGTTACATAACCCATTTATACTTGAGGTCCACCAGGGTGGCTTGTTTTTTTGGAAAGACCTGGTTTTAATCCAGTCAGGTACAGCTGAGTCTCTACAGTTGCTTAAGTGTTTCTACAGGGCATTTATGTACACCTCTGCATAGGAGTCATTGTCTGTGATTGTGGGGGGGGGGGTATAAAACATTTTATACCATCTCCTAGTAGGCTGCAGTTTGCTTTGGAAAAGTTTTTTAGTTTTTCTTTTTTGCTGCTGTGGTGGTGGCAGTTTCAGTACTTACTTTGAAAGAGACTGATTTATGGTCTGACCTTACCAGGGAGGGCATCACGCAGAGGGAGTGAAGTGACCCATGTTGGGGAGTACTATGTCTAAGACATTTGAGCACCTTGTGGGGGTGCAGACTATCTGTTCTGGAGCATTTGTATTGACAAAGTCCAGGAATCTCTGGGCAAGCATGTTTGTGGTCATGTATGTCTCCCAGTCGATGGAAGGATAGTTGAAATCTCCTATGACTAATGTGTTGGGCTGTATGGCAAGTGACTCCAGTAACTCCAGGTAGAGGGTGTGCTTTCTTGGTTCAAGGTGAGGGACCTATAGCTAGCAATGATGTGGTAGGGTATTCTGCCTATAGTTAATTGGGCATGGAGTAGTTCAAGAGAGTCATACTGTTTGACCAGTCTCAAGGTTTACTTGGCTTTAATGAAGATGGATACACCTCCACCTTTTGTTCTTATATGCTCATTTTGAGGTCTGAACATGTGGAAGGCATTGTAGCCTTGCATAGCCAGGGTGCTCTCCGCGGCCTTCAACCATGTCTTAGTGACTGCACAGACGTCAGCATCTTCCAAGTTGAGGAGTGATTCCAGGGAGTACAATTTCATGTTTAGGCTTCTAACATATTAACCAGCAGAACATTGAGTTTGTCTCAAGTGGATTTTGTTGTGTTGAATTTTTTGTTGTTTTGACATTGCTTAAAAAAGGCACTATGGGGAAGGCAAGCACCTTTGCCAGTATCTGAAAGCCTAGAGGGGACAGCTGCAGACTATCTCGGCAAAGCAGCATGTCAACCATTTGTTCCCAGGCTAACAGATATTGGATCCCCCTGGGCTGACACCACAAGCTATGCCAATTGTTAAAGTCGATCATTTTTTTGTTTATAGTGTGGTATCATCCTGGGTGGAGGTAGAATGCTGCTTAGGGTTAGGGTCATGTCTCTCTTCATGTAGTCCAGAGAGGTACATCTGAAGTCATTCACCTCATCATGGACTATGTCACAGTCATAACAGTACTTGTTGTTGACTGACGAGTGCATGTGGGATTTGATGGATCCAGGCACCTAAATGTGACCTTCTCCTTATCCAGCTTGTTGAGGGGGACATCTGTGTGTCTCGCTGTGGAGTTGCCTATGACCAAGACATTAGTTTTTTGAGGTGTTTTGCCTTAGGGGCTTATTTGCAGAGACACTCGTGTATGTATTGTTATGTGTAGTGATTTCTATTTGCATTGCAGTATGAGCAAGTGGTTTACGTATGGAGGTCTGTGATCATTTGGTAGGCTTCTAGTGAGTAGCTCCGCATATGTGGGTTTATGTGTCATGACCTTATTTTGTGTAAGAGGTGAAATGTGTGTGCTAACAAACCTGTTTGATGTCCGGTTTGTTGTTGCATGAGAGAATTTATTCCAATTTCATAGTGTAATTACATCTCTCGCATAGGGTATTTGTTTTAGGAGTAAGTGATCCCCAGTATACATGAGGCAATTACTGCATTGCCTCAGGATGCCCATGTCCGTCAGGCTAGCTGGTGAAATTATGGGACACTGCCCATCCATTATAGCATCTTTTTACAGTGTGTACTATTAGGGAAGGGAGTGAGGTAGTTTGACAAGTTTTTGTGCTAGGACTAACAAAATTGCTGGTCCTGTTGAAGGCTCTGGATGGTAAGTGTGGCAAAGCTGCTCAGTGCACCCATAATGCAGTAGGGGAGCTTGGGAGGAGTCCACTGACAGATGTGTAGGGAAAGTTGAGTTTCAAGGCATTTGCATCTATACAGGGCACTGCTAACCCCCATTGCACAGTGTACTGCAATGGGCTGACATGAGGCTTAAATACAGGTGAAATTAAAACACTTTTAAGTTAATCTACCAATGTGGAAGCACACACTGAACCTTTCTCCAGCAATCCTCAGCTCAGACAAGGATGGATCCGCACTTTTCTACCACATGGGTGCAGGGGAGCCCTTCTTAATGTAAGATGGCTGGTTTAGTGCTCATGTGTGTCAATAACAGTTTAGGTTCAGCAGGTCTGAATCTAGTATATGCTATCTAGGTAACAGTACAGTGCAAATCAAGTGCAGAGAAGTGAAAAAAAATACTTAGTGCCCTTTTTTTGTAGTTTCCCAGCTCGTTTAGACCAGGTAGACACCAACTACCACAAGATGAATAATCCCAGTCCTCCTAATGTAAAACCACAGTAAAGGAGTGTCCGGAGTGGAATGCTACCACAAATGAACTTAAAGCTACGGATACAGCAGTGTACTTTAAAAGTGCACTAGATGGCAAGTCCACTGACCTGTTTTGATGTAGAAAGAAGTGTTTGTTAGAGTGTAAACGTACACTACTTTATCCAACAGCTAGCTAGATAATGAAGTCAGATCAAGTAGAACAGACAGTGGGAGGCAAAATGCAATTTTTCAGTATAAGCAGAAGTAGAGGCAATTAAATAACTCAGGATATCAACAGCAGTATAGAAAGGGAAGAGCTTATTAAGCTCAATTTACCACCAGTTTTAAAAAGCACATCAACAAAAAGGGGTGGATGGGTGGGAAAACACAGCAGGGAATCACCAGCAGTGCTTTAGCTTATGCAGGCTTGGAATCTTTGCATTAAAAGACAAAAGCCCAGGATTTCACTGAGTATTTAAGTATCACTCGAGACAATTTAACCAATGAAAAAAATGTGAAATGTGCAACCTAAGTGTCTACCTCTCACATAGAACAAAAACACCTGGCCAAGCGGATTTTTTAAAACAGAAAACAAAATAGAGCATGTATCAGAAAGCAGCACTACCAGTCACAGACAAAAAAAATAGGTTTCCTCAGCCAGCAGGGAATCACCAGCAGTGCTTTAGCTTATGCAGGCTTGAAATCTTTGCAAACAAGGACAAAGTCCCAGAATTTCACTGAGTATTTAAGTATCACTCAGGAAACAATTTAACCAATGAAAACACATGTGAAACATGCAGCCTAGATCATTTAGGTGTCTACCTCTCACATAGAACCAAAAACACCAGGTCAAGCAGATTTCTTAAAACAGAAAACAAAATAGAGCATGTACAGAAAGCAGTTCTATCAGTTACAGACAAAAAATAGAGGTTTCCTCACCCAGCAGGGAATCACATTCTTCTGACCAAAGCTCCTATCTGTGTGTGTGTGTGTGTGTGTGTGTGTGTGTGTGTGTGTGTGTGTGTATTTGTATATATAAAATGTGGGTCAATGTATGTATGTATGTTTAAGGCTTGTATCATTTCTTTGAGTCACAGATTTGATGAACAGCAACATAATAAAAATTAACCAAAAAAGTAGGCACTAGCAAGGATCCAGTGGAGGACCAAGCCCATTTTCAACCATTTTCTAGGTTCACAGGAGTGAGTTTGTGTGTATCTGTGTGTATCATAGCCGGCCTTAGGCATAGGCCAACTAGGCGGCCGCCTAGGGTGCCACTCTAGCAGGGGTGCTTTTCCAGTATCTATTTGGTGTAGATAGACCAGGATAGGGCACCGGGTGGTGTGGTGGGGGGGGGGGTGCCGTGGAGCCCTTTTGCCTAGGGCACCAGTTGACCTAAGGCCGCTCCATGTATGTATACATGTATAGAGATAAATGTATAAAGCAACCACAGACTCCCTTCCTATACTTTTTCATAGGTGTTCCACGGCCATTGAGTCTTATGGCTGTTCATGCCTTGCTAGTACCCTTCTTCTTCAGGTCTCACCTCTTTTCCGTGACAGTCAGCTCAGAGTAAATTTGTGGGTACTCATCCAGTCATTTAGTTTGTTTGAAGGAAGATAGTGGGTCACACTGCTTACAGGTGAAGTTTGTCATAGGTTTCGAAAGTGCTGGGTTATAAATCTGTCCCTCCACTATGTTTTATTTATCTGTTGGCGAAGATTTAGGTCCCTTGTTTTAATATTGATGGAGATATTAGACTTCTAGTGAACCGGAAGTCCAGGAAATTTGGGTTTCTAATGGTGCGGAAAGCAAGACAGATATCTTCCCTCAACAGTCTGCAAGAAACTGAATAAAGAGCTAGAGTTTCCAGTTTTACTTGGTAGCTCAGGGACATTAAGCATGTGAGCCTTTTGGTTAACAACTTTTGTTGTTCTTCCAGTTGTTTGAATTGTTTTGTGAGATACATCCCAAAGGGGGAATTTTACTCTATAAATGGCCTGATCAATGCTGAGTATAAGGAAGTGATTACCTCTTTAGACCTTAACAATATTCCTTTGGCAATTGGATGGGCTAAATAAAAGGATTTATTGCCAAACATGTATAGTTATCCCCTTTGGGAAAAAAAACATGCACCCATGAATTACCACATAGGTGGCAGTACACTAAACACCGAAAGTGTGAGGAGAGACCTAGGGACACAGGTGGACAATGGTCTCACCTTCGATAACCACATTACCACAACAGTCAGGAAATCCTTCTATGTGGCACACTTCATCACTAAGGGCTTTTCATCCAGAAAGGAGGAGGTCATTGTCCCACTGTACTCATCCCTCATTAGACCCATTATAGAGTACAACGCCCCATTTGGTATGTACCTCACATGGAAAGGCCGCAGAAATACCTCACTAAAAGAATCACAGGCCTAAAGCAGATGCCCTATGCTGACTATCTAAAAAAACTCCAGCTATACTCTGTGGCATATCGTCTACTCGGAGGCGATCTCTGCTTAACATACAAGGCCATGTCAAACCCTAGGCTGTTGGACATGCTCCACTTAAAGAAATCCCAATCCCTCAGAGCCACACGCTCTAGGGATCTAAACCTTGTCATCACAATGAACAAAACATGCTGGAGGGATAGGTTCCTGACCCAGAGAATCCTCATATTCTGGAATAGACTGCCCGTACATGTCAAGCAGAGCACCTCCCTGGCCCTCTTCAAAAGGAACCTTGACGATTGGATGGGAAATAGGAAATTGACCCTGGGGATCACGTTAGTCACCCTGGTAGACAGGGGTCCAGAGAAGTAAATATGGTGGGAAGAACTATCCAGGGAATTGTTATGGCTAGGCTTGTATAGGCCCTAGGGCCGATAACCTAGTACCTATCTATGAACATTGTTATATGATGATCAAAAAAAGGGAGTTATCAATCCAGGTACCTAAGTTACCTGACTACTTTTTTGTTTTAAAATGGTGTGTAGTCTGTGCAGTATGATGAGAGGAGGTGGTGTCTACCAAAAGTGATGATACATCACTTTACCATTTAGTGTGAGCCTATTCTTAGTACTTAGAGTTGAGTAGGGAGAGTTCATTCTGGAGGCTTTGGGTGTCATAGGGTGACTTAATACCCACCAGTTTCCAGTTGTCTGCCAACTTTGTTTACCAGAGATCTTGGCTGTCTTCTTGGAGATCTGAGAAGTAAATACTAAAAAGATGAGTTCCTAGCACATGGCTATGTGGTATACTTCTGGTCATATTCCTACTGATACATGCCAATTGTCCATACTAAAAATGTGTATGCATATGAAACTGATGGATATTGCATTGCACAGAATGTGACTTTTATGATGCACACTGGCCTGAAAGTGTAAATGGGCAATGCACTCACCAGTGCCCACAGCAGCACACATATTTGATTAATGTATAAACTGTTGTAAAACTGACATAGCCTTGATTTATTTCTTTGTGTTTAATATAAACCTAAACACAAGCTAACAATGAGGAGGGTTTAAAAATATCCTGTATGCTATAAACTTCACATGATCTCTTGTAAAGACACAGCATCAATCAAGAACCAGTGCTTGACTGCCTATCTTAACTGTACATAATGTAAATATGAAAATTGCATGCATTTTATATTGTAAATAGTATTCACATTTACTCTCATTGTTTTGATAGCCTGCTTTCATTATGCATAACTCTGGATGTCTTCATGCCTTTGTACACCTGCTTGTCTTGGGGTCCAGGTCATGGCTGAAAAGGGTTTGTTGACCAGTCCATTTAGCCAGTTAACCAATGGAAGTACATAAATAAAGGCTTGCATGCCTGCCTTCTTTCCATATGCAGTTAGCAGTAAGCACACTAGACCACTACATGTCAAGTGGGTTCATCATTTAGATTCTGCAAAACTCAGATGCAGTACTGCCCATCAAAACTAACTATGCAGAGTCTATCCAAAAGTTTTTAAGTCTTACGTACCAATATACAGAGCATTTGGGAGTATTATTGTAAAAATACTGTCAAGTATGCATTGCGAATAAACTTACTGAACCCATCTGGCAACTCAGCTGTGACATGTTCCTGCCAGCACTTCTGGTCATTGGACATTTTTTGTCCATTTATCAAATTGATGATGCTCCTGTATTCCAGTGTAGTGGAACCTCCTCTACTAGTGTATGTCACAGATCAGATGTAGCACACATCAGTTTGATAAACGACACCCTGTAAGTAGTCCAAACAGGTGGACACCATGGCATCTAAGTAGGAATTTCATTATGAAGGTGTCCTTCAGTTCCCAAATAGGTGGTCAAGAACCAAACTGTAGTCATGATGTGCTTCCTATTCTGTTCATTCATAAGCTAGTGCTCTCAAATGCAGATGAATGATGTGGCTCTAACATCCATTGTATAAGGATGTGCCACCAAATGCAAGATGCACAGACCATGCAGTACCATACCTTTTGCAAGCATATCAAATCCATGTAAGGTTCCCTGTGAAAAACTGTGTAGCCCTGTATATTTCACCTGTCAGGTGTGAGAGACAGCAAACTGTGCTGCTCACTTGTGCCAAATGAATTTAATATGATTCTGTAACATTCAGTGTAAATTAAGCTCAAAAGTAATAATGAAAGGTATAATAACCCATACAAAGAAACTCGTGCAAAATGAAACTCCCATTCAGTGACCTAACACTGCAGTTTAGCAGGAATCCAAATATTCTTCTGTTTCAGTAAGTAAAACTTCTCCTCATTATGTATAAAGTTCATACATGATTGCGTATTCCAGCACCATTCACAAATGTGCAGTTGTCTTTGTAAATTTTTTGCCCATTAAAATAGCTAATGAAAAATGTGATTGAGTAATATGTGCCAACAGTTAACAAAGTGTATGTGCTTTAAAAAAAAAAAAAAACTATGCTGTGACTTTCTGCATGCTGGTGAGGCTTTCATGTGCGCTATCCTTCTCATTTCCGGTGCCCACCTGCATACTTGTATATATACATATATAACCCAATGCTATTCCTTGTCCATGTTTCTAATGTAGGAAGTGCCTGCACAGCGACTGCAGCATAACTTTTTCAGATCTGCAGAGAATGAAGTACTGATGAAGGTAGGTTGTGAAGTGCACTGCAGTTAGCATGAGCAGGTATAGGGCAGTATAATCGGGAAGATGAGTACTGTTGGTGGCCATGGAGGCACAAAGGAGGCCTGTCATTGTCATGTCACCAATTTTATGTGACGAGGCACAGTACTATGCAATGGAAATTGAAGCAGTTAAGAGTGCCACAGAGGTGTGGACCTATCCCAGATTCATTAAATGATGCACAGGAGTTTCTAGTCTTTCTTGGTGACTCTAGATGTGACGGCATAAATGCCTTGTGGTAGCACTGATGTTTGTGCTTCCCCTTGGTATGCATATGGGCCATACCTATTACTCCCCATTTGTTTGAGTTGCACAACACTTGTATTGCCACTGTTAGGTACTTAGTTCTATACAACATATATATGTGTGTGTTTTTGCCAGTAGGAATTGCCAGCTGCAGCTGATGATGATTGTTATGAAGCACGGGCTTGCATGCTACACATCACAGCTGTCAATACTTCATGTAGGTTTGTGTATCACACAAGTCATGCTTACCTTTCAGGGCCTTCTGGGTTTGTGTAGGAGTGACAAACCTATGGGTGGGTACGGTTATCACGTAATGCAGTACTGAGTGATGCATGCTTGTATGCTGTATGTAGCAATCTTACCCTCATCACTTTCTCACCATTTAGATGTGACTGCCACTGAAGTAGCCATGAGTCTGTTTGCTTGTATTACTGATTGGTGCAGAAGTACGGAGTCACAAGCAGGTGAACATCTCCCTTTGACCATGGAATTATATTGGGATGATGAAAGTAACACTCTTGAGTACATCATTTGCGGGGTGATGTGGCAGTTGCAGGCATGCCACTACTCTCCACCAGTGGTCATCTAGTATCTAGGCAGTCTGACCCTGTTGTCATAAAGGATGTGGGATCCCAGCAGTACTGGGACACCAGTAGCTTTGTTGAAGAGGAATCTGTAGAGGGTGTGGGTAATGTATAGTTATTTGTCAGAGCATAGGAGCCATCTTGGGTAGAGAAACAGCTAGTAGCAGTTGCAGTAGCAGATAAGTGATGAGGCTGAGGACAGAGATATCAAGGGTATGTTATCCATATGCTGCTGCTGCAGTCCAGTGAGTACTTTTATCATTAGATATTTGCTTCATCTACTGATTTTATGGGAAACTTGCACAGTGTACCATGCATCTTTGCTACTATGCATACTATATCATTTATCCTTGCTGCTGTGCATGATGAGGCTGAAAGCCACCATGATGAGCTTATTGGATCATTTGAGAAAAGGATGGCTGTCTGCTTGATAGTGCCGTCCAGATGTACACAGACCATAGGATCATAACAGCATCAGGTTCCATCCTTTGCATGTGCTTTTCATTATATGCAAATGTATTTCATGGGCCCCACGCAAAGGCAGACATCACATTCAGGGCTGCTGACAGTGGTGCAGATCATAGTCAGTTGTCCTGAAGATTCACAGTCCATACCATGCACACTCCACCATGGTAGATCATTGAGCCTCGGTACTTCCTTACACACATTTGCACTGCATTCAGCAGTGTGTAGCCCAGCTACAGCTTCTGCTGTACATCCACAAACATAGACGGGCGAAGATGCTGCCTATGTAGGTATGCATGGTTCAGCTCGTTGTATGGGCTTGCATATACGGATTACTTGACTAATGTTGTGGAGCATCCACATTGAAGGGTACAGTACATCTGTACCCGTTTTATGATGATCCCCTATATTATAAGTGTGTGCCTTCTGCTGACTGTGCAGACAATAACTATTGTACTTACTAGAAAACTTGTTTTTAAAATGAGGATGCTGTCTGGAACCACAGGTCATACACATATGACTATTTAAATTTATTAGCCAGCCTACTGTATTCCTTAGTGCCAGAATAAAAAAGTGACCACCCCCTTTCAGTCTATCTTGCTGTTTTAAAAATATTGACTCTCCACTAAAACTTAACTTTTTAGACAGGTAAAACTAAAGTTACCTACTTTCACATCTAACTCCTCTAGTGCACACTGTAGTGTTTAGGATAAACCATTTTTTTTCATCTTACCTTTAAGCATGTATTGCAACACCACCAGTGATTGGTGAGCCCACATTCTGCCTCTCAGTAGTCATCTTGGGATTAGTGCTTCTGTTTTCTCCTGGTGAGAGAAGGAGTACAGTTACATTATTTCCTGGAGACTGATGATCACCAGAAAGCTTAATAACTGCTTTATAGGTGATAGCTTGGAATCTGTGCTTATATTCTGATCCTGGTGGGAGTAGGAGCAGAGTGCATTGATTCCTGACTTTTTTCTGCTTGGAGAGTGAGTGTCTGTGCTTAACGTACCTGATTGGTCTTTTTGCTATTCGAGGCATCTACCAGAAAAAGACTACAAGCCTGCAGACCCTTGCAACATCTGGAACAAAACTGTGGATCACCAAACAGGCCGTGGCCTGCTTCTCTTCTTGGGATTGCTGCTAAAATTTTGCTTCTGGTTAGAGTAGAAGCAGCGGAGTATTGTATCCCAACAGAGTGAAGCTGTGCTGAAACCGGCATTACTAGTAGCCAGGCAGTGCGACTCCCCTCTTTTCATCATTCTTGACAAGCTAATTATTTATTTTCAGTAAGTACTGCTTGATTTCTTCCTAACTTTAGAATATCTGCCTAAATACTTCATCCTTAAATTTTCAGGGTCTGCATATTAGTTTCCTCGCAAGTGCTTGGCAGTGCTCTGTACAGACTCATACACTTTCAGTGACATTTTCCTGTAAAAGGCTTCAGTACTTAATATATTGAGCTCATATCCAGGCGTGTGTAAAGGTCAGTTTCCCCGTGCTTTCTCCTGTTAACCTGGTGAACTTGGGCATCCTGAGGCAATGTAACAACTGCCTCATGTAAAGAGACAACCCTCTCCTCTTACCTCCCAACACTATGACTTGTGAGAGATGCACATATATAGCCAAATTGGAAGCCAAGCACTCTCCAGCCAAGACTGGATTAGCCAGTCAAGAGGAGAGGGTTAACACCTGCACCACACCACATTCAACACATAGCCCTCCAGAACTTACACCACCACAACCCTCACATAGTAACACAAAACACACACCTACTTTCGCAGAGGCTCTCAATAAAAATCTACCCAAACAACAGAGACTTCTGAGGCAGAAACCCAAAAAACCACCACTTCCCAGCACAAACCATGAGACACATAGCTCACATAAACTGTGTGCCACTCAACCAAAGCCCATAAGGCAAAACAACTTACCCAATTCACTAGTCATAGGTGACTCAGTAATACGGCACACTGATGTCCTTCTCACTAGGTTGAATAAGGAGAAAGTTGCAGTCATCTGCTTGTCGGGTGCCAGGATCCACCACATAACGCACACACTTAGGTCACTCAACAACAGGTACAAATATGATTCTGTCCATGTTGGTGTGAATGACCTGAGACGTACCTCCCTGGACTTCATGAAAAGAGACATAGAGGAGCTCTTGGATCTTATAGCCCAAGCAGGTATGACCCTAGCTCTCAGTAGCATCCTACAGTCACCCAGAACGATACCACAGTACAAGCAGAAAATGATTGACTTAAACAATTGGCTAAGTTTCTGGTGTCATTCTAAGCGGATCCAGTATTTGTCTGCCTGAGATGACATGATCGACAGACCTTGATACTTTGCCAGAGATGGCCTGCACCTGTCCACCAGGGATTCCGGATACTGGCCAAGGCTCTTGCCACCCCTATAGTGCCGCTTTTAGGCAATGTCCTGAAGACAAAATTACCACCATAACAGCTAGAAGCAAATGAAATTTGAGGGTTATGCTACTCAGCGCTAGAAGTCTAAATCTCAAAATGCACTCACTCGAAGCACTCCTTAAAATGGAGAACATCGACATCTGTGCAGTGACCGAGACCTGATTCAAGGCTCCAGTGAGCACCCCAGCACTACCAGGCTATAATTCATACCACACCTTTCAGCCCCTAAACCTGGACCGAAGCACTAAAGGTTGTGGCGTCTCCATGTTCGTAAAAGATATGCACATTTCCAGACTAGTAGCCCAACATAACGCATCAGAGATACTTCAGATACAACTAACACTGGGTAAAACTGCAATCCAGGTTGTAGCCTGCTATAGATCCCCCACCATGTTCCAAGACTCCCACTCCACATTCCTAAACACACTGGAAAAGATTAGGGTACAACCCAATACCCTTATACTTGGAGACTTTAACTACCCCTCTATTAACTGGGAAAATTACTCATGTACCAACACACTTGCGCAACGTTTTCTGGAATTCATTAATTCCAACACCATGGACCAACTCATTCTTACCCCCATCAGGGATAGAAACATCCTTGACCTGGTCTTTACTAACATGGGTGACTGTTGCTCTACACCAGTAATCAAGTCCTCCCTGGTCAGGTCTGACCACAAGCTGATCACCATGGATATCCATATCCCACCCTCACCCCCCCAAAGGAAACCACCGTAAAAAACTTCTCCAAAGCTAATTTTGGGCTTCTAAAAACAGAGGTGGCTAACTTCACGACGTCCATGCAAATGGAAAATAGGTGCGTGACTGGTGAATCATGCACCAGTGCACTGTATGAGCACATCCACAAGTGCATGGAATGGGCCATACCAAACAGAACCAAGATGCTCCTCCAAAAAAAGGAAGCCAATGTGGTAGGCCCCCACCATAAACAAATTCTACAACAGAAGGAAAAAACTGTTGCAGAAAAGGGTGGATTCCCAAGACTGGAAAAAACACCCTTGTTAGCCTCAGCAAAAAACTGAGATCCATTATCAAATCCTCTAAAGCTAGCTACGAAAACAAAAATTGCTATAGATTCTAAAGACAACCACAAGGCATTCTATAGCTATGTCAGGAATGTACATGGCAATACTCTGATCTGCTCTGAGTTACAGCACAATGGTAATACAGATACAGAACCAACTGATATTGTCATCATATTGGCCGACAGGGTTCAGTGCAAGCTTCACCCCCTAAAGGGCCTATCACAATACCTGAGGAATGCCAAGTCCCTATTATCACAGCTACACAGGTAAAAAACCCAGTGTCCAAAGCCAAGAATACAGCTTTCATGGGACCTGATAATATCCCTGGCTGTGTTCTACATGAATTAGAAAGTGAACTGGCACCACACCTGAGTTCCCTGTTCAATGACAGCCTCATTTCAGGCTTTGTTCCTACCGAATGGTGCACTGCTACGGTCATCCCACTCCACAAAGGGGGAGCGACTACAGACCCTGGGAACTACCACCTCATTAGTCTGATGAGTCTAATATGTAAGGCTATGGAGTGCATCATCATGGACCTTATAAATAAGGACATAGGGAATCTCCAAACTCTGGACCCCACGCAGTTTGGGTTTGTGAAAGGTAGATCATGCTTGCTCAACCTGATAGTCTTCTTTGAGTCTGTCACCAGAGGTGTGGATGAGGGCAAGGTAGTTCACACAGCCTACCTAGATCTTGCCAAGGCCTTTGACACCATCCCTCACTCAGGAATCATAGATAGACTCACTAAACTAGGCATAAACCCCTACGTCATAAGATGGGTTGCCAACTGGCTCACTGATAGAACCCACACTGTGAAAGTAGTGGACTCTAAATCTGACTACCGACCAGTTACAAGTGGTGTCCCACAGGGGTCAGTCCTATGTCCTATCCTGTTTGGCATCAACTTCTCTGAAGTTCAAGCCAACACAAAGGGACTGTGGCTGAACAAGTTCACAGATGATTGCAAACTGGGAGCCATTACTGATTCTCCAACTGATGTAAACATTCTACAAAAAGGCCTCACTGACACCAATGACTGGTGCCAGAATCATGGCCTTAAGCTCAATGCCAAAAAGTGCATTGTCATTCCCTTTGGGAAACATTCGGTGCCCATGAACTACCATATAGGCGGTAGTCCACTAAACACTGAAGGTGTGATAAGAGACCTGGGGACACAGGTTGACAGCAACCTCTCCTTTGATAACCACATTGCCACTGTAGTCAGAAAGTCCTTCTATGTGGCACATCTCATTATAAAAGGTTTCTCATCCAGGAAGAAAGAGGTCATAATCCCTCTCTACTTGTCCCTCATTATACCTATTGTAGAATACAATGCCCCATTTGGTATGTACCTCACTAGACACCTACAACAACTGGAAAGGCCTCAGAAATACCTCACTAAGAGGATCTTAGTCCTTAGACACATGCCCTATAAGGAGAGACTCAAAACACTCCAGCTATATTCTGTCTCTTATCCCCTACTTAGAGGCAATCTCTGCTTGACCTACAAAGCCACTTCTGACACAGAGCTGCTAGATATGCTACACTTAAAGAAATCCCAATCCTTCCGTTCCACACTCCAGGGACTTAAACCTCATTACCACAATAAACAGAACATGCTGGAGGGACAGGTTCCTAACTCAGAGACTTTCCATACTCTGGAGCAAACTTCCCATTCACGTCAAGCAGAGCACTTTACTGACCCTCTTTAAGAGAAATCTTGACGAGTGGATGGGCAATAGGAAGTTCACCCAGGGAATCAGTTCAGTGGCCTTGCTTGACAGAGGCACTGGGAACTAACTTTGGGCGGCATGATGCCAGAGAATCTTCTTGTGCTAGGCTTATATAGGCTCGAGGGCCATTAGCCTAGTACACACCTATGAACCTATATCAGTATACCCTGGAAAGGTATTGCCAAGGTAACTGCATTTATATGACTGTCTTGTTTTTTGTGTGTACATATTGTACATCATGGCAAATAAGTTTTCTGTGTTTTCACTAGACCCGACTGTATCAGTTGCACATGGACAATACTGCAAACACCTTCCTCTCCTGTACTGTTGGTGTTCCTCTTCAATCTTTGTTGCCAGTGGATGATATTCCCTATCACTGTTTGTAGTTTTTTTCTGAGGTTCTTGGACTAGGCCTCCTACACCTCATACTGGAAGATCAACACACTTTGTTCTTTCCATATTATACAGGATTGCACACATGGGGAGTTTCTCAAATGGTTTTTGGGTGTGTAACCCAGAATTATCTGTAAATGTACCCATGTAATGGAATCTGGAGTTCAGCAACTCAGACATTTGTGCAGTCTCATGCCTGCTCAGGCTCTGTGATTGTAAGCTTTTTTACAATTGTTTGAAGATGATGTACATGTTTCAGCAGATTATCCAAAAGATACCAGCTGCCTCCTGAAAACTGTTAAGAACATGATATAGTAACGTACAGTAATACACTTTCTTGGTCAACAGCCGCTTTCTGTCATTTATCGTCCAGAATGTACCCACCCATTAGATGCCCTGATTGAGGAATATTTGTCAAAGGACACTGATTCACCTTATATGGGAATCATGCAATCTGCCAAGGATGCTGTGATTTGAAGTATTTAACCATCTACTTAGCATATGATTGGACAGCTTATTGAATACTGCCCCTTGTAATTGATGTACTGCTACCTATCATCAGTGTAAGTGGCTCTTATAGTGATGTGGGTACAGTTGGTGGCCTAAGGACACAAGTAATAAGCTGCCATATAAAACAGTTCCACAGCAGCACAGTACTCCGCTGATGTTGGTGTGATCTTTTGTAGTTCTCACTGTCTTGACTTATGACAGCCAAGACCTCACTGAGGGTGTAAGATGAAGCAGTCTGGGACACCCGTGGTGCATCACTCCATATGATGCTGGAATGTCCAATGAAAGTGTATATGACAGTAGACAGACCATTCTGTGGTGAAAGGGTGTTTTCACATTGACTGCTTAGATTAATATGGGACACACAGGTAACACAAAGCCAGCAACAACTGTCTGTCCACTAGGTTCATGTCAGAAACCTCTTGCTTAGAGATCTGGTCCAACAGGAGCCATTGTCAATGCTTAGCTGGTTCAGCCACCATTGTAATCACCTGCATGGCGGTAGCTGCTAGAAGGGCTAGAGTATTTTTTTCTGATCATGCAACATCATTCTCTTTCTGATTCAGAGTTCTAGTTATATAAAGGCGCTTTAATACTCAGAAATCTTTCTGAATCACACAATGTCTACAGGCCGGTACTTATTGATTGCACTTCTCTTAGATCTTCATTTACATGAGATTCATTTAAAATTGTTGCACATAGACAACACCCATAGCTTTCAAGTAGAGTCTTGCCACAGGCGTAAGTTGTTTTGGAATCCAGTGACATTTCTTAACAGTTAGTAGCTAGGGAGGTTGTACTGAGCTATTGCATGTTATTTCATTGTGTTTTTGAGTAAGAGTTTTTTATATGCTTCTTTATTGACAAAGCTATTGCAGAGGGGGAAATGCAAAATTTCACTGCCATTCCCTAAGAGTCTTGGGATATTTTGCCACTTCTTTTGGATTAATCATTGAAGAGAAGAAAGGGACTTAACTTTACCTGCTCATCTGATGAATATAACTTCACCAAATAGCATTACTTGCCTTCAGAATAATTATGGATATGTTTGTGGAACAAACTCATCAAAAAGGGTACTTGGCCTTTACATCTGTCTGTTACAGCTGTCCCCATGTGACATTGGTCAAAATGTGATCTATGCATATATGATGGCGAAGAAGATTTGCAGGCACTTGACTTGAGACAGCAATTGATTTTGGAATTAATGAGGCTAAGGTATCTAATTTTTTAGCCTGAATTTATACATTACTGTTATGGATGTGAAATTATGCATTATATATCACCTATGTCTTATTATTCAAGTGTGAGTGTTCGTTTTTTAATATTCACAGAAGTGGCTTCATTTTGAGATGTTTTTGTGACCTTCAGTCAGATGACCTTGTAGCATAACTAACTTCACTTAGCCATGTAATCCCATAGTGCTAAAAATAATTCAATTTACAGTAATAGTTGCCACAAGTAGTTTCTTCCTGAGTTACAGTATTTTATAAGTGATTTACTGAAACAGGCTTCATTGTGCAGCTAATTTAGCTGTAGATAACCACATGTATGCATTTCTTCTCAGTATTACATGAGGTTTGTAATTGAGACCTGTATGTAACTGCTGTGGTTAACAGATTATTCATACACAAGTCATATCTTCCTTTTATACAGCAATTTTAATTTGGCTTGCTTATATTTCATGCTTTTAGAGTAAAAGAAAAGTGTTCCTAACATAGTGGGACAAACACTGAAAAAATGTGAAACATGAAAAGTTCTGTTAGCAATTTTATTTCATTGATTTGTTGCCAGTTTATTTTTCCTTTTTCTGCTTGTTATCCATGATAATGTCAAGAAGTCAGTTTGCTTAGATGCTCTGTGCCTGTTTAAATTTAATGGGCCTCATAAGTATAGTCACAAGATTATGTTATATAGTCAAAAACATATTTGTATTACAGGGTCAAGGGAGGCAGCCTGAGATAATAGACACACCATTTTCATTCAGAAGCCAATAATAAATACTTGACATGTTAATTTTGCCAACTGCAGCATCCATCACCTTGGGTTTTTGGGCGAGTCGTATCTTCTGGAATGGGTGGGATCAGAGAGGATACTCTAGTGTTTCTCTGAGAATGCAGCATTTATGAAAGTGTTTCCCTGTCGCACATTGTTACATTGTCACATGGGTAAATGCAGGGGTAATATCAGATGAAGAGTAATTTTTGCCATGATTTTAAGTGCCATTGCTTTGGAGCCATGATGGCAGATATTCATGTGTTTGATATGTGGCAGGAAGAAGCCATTGCTTTATATATGGCACCGCATTCCAGTCCACAGTGTGCCCTAGGCTTGCCAGATGGGTTTATTGTGCCTGCATGAATGTTACCGTTCTACCTGTTGGCTTGTGGCAAGTATGGCTCATCTGTTTGGGACATGAAATATTCTCTGCTGATGAAGAAAGTTACATCTGAAGGAGGCTTGACTGCAGGATTTTAGAATAAAGCAGACCAAAGAAATACATGGATTGAACTGTTGTACTTTAACATTAATTTTCCCAGTGTTGTTGTTCTGACATGTAGAAAAGTTTGTTAGTATCAATCCTGCAGCTTTAACTTATTCATGTCAAGTTTTTTTTCTATTCCTGGTCTATTTGTAATTTTTCAATGGCTCTTCTTAAGTTTTAAATATCAGTTGTAAACTGGTTTTTAACATTATAGGTAGTGACATATGTATACAGTGAGCAGAATGTGTCAGTTACCTTGTTTACACAGCCTAATTACAAACTGAAAGGTTCATAAGGAGGCTGTCTGGGAGCTTGTATCAAGGTTTCATAGGTTTGTTATGCATACCCGTTTCTATGGTAAATGTCATTATCATAAAGTTGAGTTATTAATATGGTGCTGACTCATTTCTGGTTCTCTTCTAATTCCAAAATCCTTAACTTACTCATAGAAGACATTGAAAAGGAGAATGATAAAAAATAAATAAAACTTCCATACCTCTTAACTGTCCAGATTTTCACAGACTGTCCAGATTTTTGTCTCACATTTTGTCTGCTCGTCACAAAATTTGTCGTTTTCTGGCAAATCACTGATGATTGATGTGATTAAATAATGACATAGTTTTGGGTTTCAGACTTCATATCCTTCAGGAAATGCATGCTAACACAAATCCTGTTATTCTAGCAGCTTTTTAAGTTTATAAGAGCAATATCTAGAATCTGTCCCTGGTTTTGGGCCTTTGTTCCACAATTATTTTAGGCTTTGTCTTTATTTCTTTCTCTTAGAGGTTGAGAGGTATAGTTAAGAATTATAAATTGTGAAAAATAGCTATTTGCTTTACTATTGACTGATTATTGCATAGAGAATATTTTGTTCTATAACGGCTTGATTACAAACACATTTTGTACTTTTAAGCAAAAAAACTGTTTTCCTGAAGAACATTGAGTAATTAGTCTGTACAGCAGTCCAAGATGGGAAAAATTGTTTTTGGCAGAATAGTTGCAGTGTGTTATTCTCTATAGTTGCAATACAGTGAATAATGTTTGTGAAACATTCTTAAGTACCTGCTTTGTGTGCATGTTATTATTGGTGCGATCTTCAGTAGTTTATGCTACCTTGTTATTGGTCCTTAGTTAAACAATGTAGAGAGGTTGACATGCTTGTAAAAGTGGACTGTATTATATTGTTGTAGTCCCCTGCCCAAGCCTGCTTATCCTTCTTGCTGTTTTTCCATGATCCCCCAGTTGCCATGTTGTCCGCATCATTACATTTGTGCCAGGTGGGCCCCCATGATCCCTGGGAGTTCACCATACAGTGCACATTTGTAATGCATGAGAAAATAGAGATCCCATAATGAGGCAAGGGACACAGCAACAGAGGAGTCATCATGTATGCAGCTGCCTTTCAACAGTTAATAACCTTATTGCCCTTCCCAGCATGTTGGCATATCTGAGATGCTCATCTAGGCAGTCAGTGAGGAATGGTTTAAGGAAATGCCCACTCTGGACTCTCAGAACAACCTAGTTTCCAGCTGTCCCACATACCCAACCTGGTGGCCAGTCTCACTATGAAAGGTAGCCTCTGCCAGGGCTCAGTGAGCTCTTTGTCCAGCATATTTCTTCCCATCTGAGTCACTAATCAAACTCAGAATGACTGTGCCATTTTCAGGGCTTTATCCCTGTGCACCACCAGTGCAGGCAGTATGCCATAGTACTGTGTATCATATTATATCATGTAAACATGTATCTTTCCTTGCATGATCCAGCTTAACTCAGTAGCATTGCTGTTTATATAGAACTTGGAAATCATACAAAAAACAGCAAAACAAATCATTAAGACTTTCTAGTATGGTAATGGTGTCATTGCTCAGTTTACTTGGTCACAAGTAAGTGTTTCTGTTTATGGAGATTAATGGGTGAACGCTGAGACAAATGGCTGGATGATTTCCA